>NC_056743.1:222740718-222860718 GCF_019279795.1 Protopterus annectens
GATGATACATTCCATGATCTTACAAATGAGGCTGGTCAGACTTATGGGTCTATAATTCCCCAGGTTTGTTGTTAAGCCACCTTTGTGGAGGGGAATAACTGTTTTCTCTGCTCAACCTCAGTTGGTGTGTGTATGTGTATAGATAGATAGATAGATAGATAGATAGATAGATAGATAGATAGATAGATAGATATAGCGGTAGGGTAGCAGGTGCAGGTAGATTGCCCCCCTGCAAATCATTGCTTTTAGATGTGGTTAGTTTCAAAAGTCCATGTTTAAATACTTCTAGCTGTTGATGATAAGAAGGTTAGATTTTTTTTGTGTTGATATTTAGGTTGTCAGCATTAGGGTGCTTAGCCTCGGTATAAGTTCAGTAACAGAGTACATCAGTAGCAGGTGGTATAACCAGGGTGACTTGCACTCTCTGTGTACACAAAAGATAACATTTACACATTCCTGTTACATGAGAAGTACTGGTTATGATTATTTAATTACTACAAGCACATATTGTATAACATGATCCTTGTCTACACAAATGTAGTTTATATATCTGTATATATATATATATATATATATATATATATATATATATATATATATATATATATAGATATCTCTAGACAAATATAAACAATATTTACCTAAACTATGTCCCCCCACCCCTAATAATATATACTAACTCCAGGATTGCACTGTAGTGCTATCCTGGAGTTAATATATAAAGTTACAGGGTTTGTGGGGGGCACAGCCCCCTACATCGTTTAGATAAATATTGTTTTTTGCAAAGAGTTAGTCATTTCAGTTATAAGTATCCATGTGCATGTGTGAAATGTATGAAGTATGTGGAGGGCTTTGCCTCGCACATTCCCCCTAACTATATATACTAACTCCAGGATCATGCTACAGTGGGGGAAAGGGCATAATGCTTTTAATTTCATGTACCAGTGTTATGAGTTTCGATCAAATGGGTTTTAGGTGTTTTCAACTTTAGGCGTTTTGGTCTTGGTCTAATGAGTGTCGATCAAATGAACTGTCGATCATATGAAGTAGACCCATACACACACACACACACACACATATATATATATATATATATATATATATATATATATATATATATATATATATATATATAGATATAGATATATATCCACACACACACACATACATACATATATATATATATATCCATATATATATATATATATATATATATATATATATATATATATATATATATGTGTGTGTATATAAGGGATACCCTTAGTATGTCGAAAGCACACTACATCGAATTCTACTTCAACATGGCAGAACATCGACAAATGAAAAGCCGAAGTTTCCCACACGGTAAGTTATCATTTGGCCAGCCACCTGAACTTTGCCCTGTACCCCAGCAGTAGTGCATTCTCGGAGTTGGAATATTAAGTTGGGGGGGTGGGGAGCATAGCCCCCCACATTTGTGTAGTTGGTTTAATGGCAGTTTTTCAGTTCTGGATGGCCAAATGGTAACTTATCATGCGGGAAATTTTGGCTCTTTATTTGTCGATGTTCTGCCATGTCGGAGAAGTGGAATTCGATGTAGTGGGCTGTCAACGTACTAAAGGTAACCCATATATATATATATATATATATATATATATATATATATATATATATATATATACATATATATATATATATATATATATATATATGTGTGTGTGTGTGTGTGTGTGTGTGTGTGTGTGTGTGTGTGTGTGTGTTAGAGAAAGATAAATGAATAATTGATATAGCACTGTTTACAAGGAAATTATACTTTGTTTCATAATTTGTTGGCAATCATTAAGCCAGTACAATTCTTTGTGGTATATGGACTATTCTAATTTTATGTACCTTTTAAGTTTATGGAAGTGAATAAAGCAAGCAGCTGCTACTATCTTCTCTGCTTCCTTCCTCATATCTAAATATGTGATGTGTAAAATATAGTTTATTTAACAGCTTTTAACTTAAAAATTGAAACGGAAGTGCTTAACTATTAGAGTGTTGTTGGTTTCTGTCCACACACACTTCTTGTCTTGATGTTCAAGTAGTTGTTTTTGCTGTTAACAGTTGTCTTTATTCAAAATAGTTCCATTGACTGGAAGATGTGTCTTTCATGGATTTCACTGAACAACGTCTAGCACAGTGTGGTAATGCTTGCAATTAGTGTATCAAATATGGTAGCATAACAAAGAAAATATTTAAAAGTGAAAAGGGCATAACTGCATGCAGGACACACATGATGTCAAAATCTACCACCCAACATAAATAATGCGTATTTACTTCTAGATATAGCAGTGCATTATGCCTCACTCTGACATAGTTTGTGTGGAATTTAAGTAAAATAATTTCAGAATTGTGACAAATATAAAGCTTTGTAACATAGTCAGCATGTTGCAGAGTAATTATTCTTTAAACATCTTATTTTTATTAACACAATCCCTTTCATTGTCTAGAGCTATAAAAATGACATAAAAGCACAATGAAGCCTAATTAAAATTATGTGAAAGCTAATTTGTCAAGCCTGGAAGCAGAGTTCATAGATAAATGCTAATATTTGAAAGTCAGATTAAAGTTGAAAAGCCTTGTAATAACAGTTAATTAACTCTTGTTTTGTTTTTCCCTCACAAACTTGAACTGACTGAAATATTGCTTGGTTCATCTTTAACATTTTGGACCACAAAGATAAAATTCAAAGCTTTGTGAAAAGTCTTTGATGGTACTATTCTCTGCAGATTAGATATTATTTTGAGATCCCTTTGTTTAAAAATTCATTTTTTTATAATCCCTGCATGAAATGCATGGCAATTCCCCAAATAACTCACCATCAGGGCAATTAACATCTTCGATCGACACCATATTCCTGATAATTAATACAGACTTTGTACCTCCCCTGTGATAGCTGCAAGGGTTTGATTTTTTCAGAGCAACTGTTCATTTACAGCATCAGTTTCATCCTAATGAAAATGGATTGTGAAACTTTAATGAACAAGACTTTGCTGTCATAATAATAAAGTCTTTGAAACAACACCAAGGCTGACTTAACAAGCATCAGGCTAAACTCTTGCAGCAACATCAAACAAATTAGGCTTTATGATGAATATTTACACTGCTGCATTTTCAAAGAACATGACTTAAGAAATCACAACAGTAAGCATGTATCTTACATTTGTGCTCCCTGACAGTTCAGCTTTAAATAACTAAACTTTCTTTTTCACTTGACAACCTGTTATTTGTTATCGTAAAATAAACAGAAGAGAAAATCAAAGATAAAAAATGAGAAGAATGTTCATACTGCATATCTGTAGATTATGGTAATGCATATGTCATAATTTTCCAGATTGTAGTAGTAGTGCATTTTACTTTAGTAAGTCATATTTATGTTATTATTAAGTAACATTGTACTTTATCAGACTTCATATCTTTCTTATTATATTTTATCTTTCCATTTTTCATCAAGCTGTCCCTTTTCTGAATAAATAGAGTCGCACAGCATAGAGTTTGTTATAACAGGCATGTCAGTGTTTGCCTTCTCCGGAGCTTGCCAGTTCTTGTTTCCTTTGCACCATTTGGGGGCGCTGCAGAGCAACATCCTAAAAAGTACATCACCATTCTGACTTTAGGCAGTTCTACTGTTACTGTGGTCAGTTTCATGCAAACGCCTGCTATCAGTGTAGCATTCTTGACAGCAACAAACTATTAATGATGAAAGAGTTATGCAGAATTAATGTCGATGATTGTGGACTTCCTCTACCTGCCGAGTTCCATTTCTACATATATGTCCATACGTGTCTGTACATGTGGTATCAAAACAAAGATATTATGCATGTATATTATGCAATGAACACTAATTTTATTGAAAGATATATATGGTGATTGAACAAAGCAATCAGTGTGCCTGATACCAATCCAGCATTACTAGCAGGAATAAGTGTGGAGTGATGTTGCTTTTAAGAACAAATAACTATAGCTCCCATGTTCTCTTCTTCAATAATCACAGAAAACAAACGTAGCTGTCATAGGGGTGGTACATAAACTTCCACACAAAATATATCAAAAAAAAAAGTAACGTCCCTACAGGCATCTTCACATAAACAGTAGGTTGTATGCATTCTATTAATCATCAAAACAGGAAAAAAGTGGCACAAACCGCATTCTACCTAGTGTCCTGTGCAGGCATTGGTACATGCATATATATGTGTGTGTGTGTGTGTGTGTATATATATATATATATATATATATATATATATATATATATATATATATATATAGGGAACACATGCATTGTATATTAGGAAAATCAGTCATGGAAGATAGAGAAAATATTACTGAACAAGCAGTTTGGATATGCAGTGCATTTTTAATAATGGCATTGTAAAATAATAATCCACTCCTGCGTGTGTAATGCTGGTTTACCCAGGGTAGTCATATTTGTTCGTTCACTTGGTCTTCACCTTCCTGATCAAACTATGACAGGCATGAACAAACCCAGCATTCCTATAAGAATTATAGGATTTTAAAGGGTGCATAGTCTTTTGACTGCTAACATCTTGTCAGTGTCATCCTTGACTCTAATTCTCCTCTCAAGGTGGGCTTGGTCTATCAAGGCAAGGGTGGATTTATGAATACCCATCCAATTATCCAGGTCCTGCTTGAAAGGAAAACAGTATATCATGTTGCTTTATCTGCAGGGGGAGTCTATTCCAGAGGCAAGGGAGACACAGAGTGATGAATATGCATCTCCAGAATCTTTTAGTGATCTGTTGAAGCAGATTTAGATCCTTTGTTCTGATACTTGTTGAACTGTTAGATTTGTGAAGGCACAATACATCTTGGACTACTGGCTCAGAAGGCAAGGCATAAAATTCCTCCGAGGAGCCTATAAGACACAGAAAAGAGAGACTTCTAGTCTTTTGTTAGGAACTTCTGAGGTCTCTCCACATATTTGATGCAAAGTACATTGCAAAGAGAGCATGGTGTTATTTAATTGATTTGATCAGTGCTGTATACAAGGGAATACTATTTTGACAGCTTGATGATATTCCCCCCATGATTAGCTGGACTGAATGGAAGGATTTCCTGCCAGCCATTACTACATGGAGATCAAAGGACGAGGGAATTAACAACCCAAGTCTCCAGGTCTCCTATACATTGAAATATTGTCAATGCCACATGCTGGGGGGTGTTATGTCTGCCAAATATGACAATGTTGTATTGTTGATTTTTAACATTTAAACAAACAAATTTTTAGTACACCAGGCATTTAAAAGTGTAAGTTCCTGTTAGAGGATGTCTGTGTCAGATGGAGATTTGACAGTGACTCCCAGTTTTCTGTCATCTACAAATTTGGTTAGCCATCGATCTTGGATTTTAGTCTGTGGGACAGATATGTAAATGCTGAATAAAAGCCAGATGCAGCACTGAGCCTTTTGGGATACCTCTGGCCATCTTCATGTCCCAAGATGCTGCTTCTGCCAGCTGCAGCATGTGGTTCTGTCTTTTAATCAATTTGCTATTTGTCATGCCACATAGAGGTCCATCTGTGCTATACTCTGTTCTTCTAAGGTTGAATAGGTTATAGACATGTTCTACCATGGTATGTCTGGCACTATTTACCAAATATCTCATTATGTTATTCGGTCCCATGGAGGAAATATTCTTAGTTTCGGACATCACTTTCAATACATCATCTTTATTGATGATGGTGGGTTTGAGGGATACAGGGATTGCATGACTTTGGATAGTCATTTCAGGAGTGAAATTTGCACTGAATTTGTTTACCAGTATAATGGCAATGTCCCCTGTGTTTGAGTACGTTTTGCCATTTAGTATGAGGTCTATACATTGTTGAGTGCTGTTTCTTAGTTTTGTGACGCAACAAAAGAAGGATGTGTGATTGTCTTTGGAATCGGATGCCGAACTGAGTGTGCGGGCTGCCTTAGTAGATCTAATAGCCTTCTTAAATTCTTAGTCAAATTGCTATTATTTTCCTTGAGTTAGTGGCCTTTAGATCTGCATCTACTCTAATGAGGCTTTTTTTTTGTAATGTAGAACTTATGTTGGTGGACCACCAGGGTGGTTTGTTCTTAAATTTTCTAATGTATTTAGCTTTATATGGTGCTGGCAGTTTTATGCATTTATTTATTTATTTAGGCGTAAAACTACTTGGCAAATCTAGCTGCTGAGGCAATGTCTGGGATAATGATATAAGTGAATTTTGAGACTTCATCACGTAATTTGAGGACATCAGTGCATTTAAAGTCCTTGAGTTCTGACATATTGATTTCAGGAGAGTTAGTTAGTCTGAGGAAAAGGATTACGCTCTTTTTTAGTCAACGAAGACATTACTAATAGAGTTGTACACGATGACATTACTTTTTTAAGTACCAGGTCAAGAATGTTTAGTCTTCTAGTTAGGCTAGTAACAATCTAGTCCATTGTTTTTTTTTTTCCTTTATTAGGTCTAAAAACTTCCTGTAATAAACAAAAATTAAAATACTGCTGTATTAGGGAAAATGAAAGTAGAAAAAAATGGAAAAACTTTGCTTAGCAAACATGTAGACTACAATATGCTGTAGGGAATGCTTAAAGAAGTACCATTTACTTTTACTCACAAAACACAAGACATACTTCTATAACTAAGCAAATTAAGCTGGTACAGAAAAGTGGTAGGTAAAAAAAAAAAAAAAACTTTATTTTCTGGTTTACCAGTATATGATAAATGAGAATAGGAATCTTGAATACAGTGAGGTATTTTACTTACTTCATTTCTGTTGTACGTCAAAGATACTGGTAATGTCTTTTTTATTTGTCAGTTCCTTCAGCCATACATCTTATTTGGTTTTAACTTGTCAGTTACCTTCAGGGACTTCAGCTCTACTAGGCATATAAGTTATCACTAACAGCCTTTTTAACTCTGTTACCTTCTGTAATTTCTGATCTGTTGTGCTTCAGAGATACCAGTGATATTCATTTTATGTCAGTTACCTTAACAGACTTTAATTTTGCACTACATTAGTGGTATCTTCATGTTCCCTAGCCTGTTAGCTGACTGCACTAGCTCAAGCTGGCTGTGCTTCAGCCGCATGTCAACTTTAAAGTCAAAGTGTCACTCCATTACTTCCTCAGTGTAAGAACAACATCTGGATGACCTGATGTTTTTCTTAGTTTCTGTCTCAATATTTATATCTGTCAGTTCAACAGACTAATTTGGATCTTGTTGATATTAAGTGCCGGAAGTACACAGTTTATCTCAGTACATCTCAACTATACCACCTTCTCAGAACCTCTTTATTTTATGGAAGTCATTTATAACTGCTGTGGACTTGAAATAAGTTAGCAGTTGCTCAAATTGAATAGCTTATGGACAGCTTCCATCAAGATATATTTAGCAATATTTAACAAACAGCCCGGTATTTTATCTGGTCCCATAGTAGGTTTTGCAACTGGTTACCAAGCAGATGTAATTCATTTTGCCCTCAATGATTTAAGGGAGCCATGGCAATACTTACCAGTGTATCCTATCTCTCATGATTAGCCAACCTTCCAGTATTACACTCCTTGTATTCCAGCATGAAAGGGAGCATTCCAGGGAACACCAGCAGGTTATAGGAGTTTGGAGCAGCCTCTGAGGATTGTGTCCTGATTATTATTAATTTCTTTGGAGTGCTAATTTAGTTCTTGTCATTGATATTGCAATGCATATTATTCAATGCTACTAAATGGCCACCACAAGCAAGTCACTCCCATACAGTTTGTAGCCATTCTTGAGTCAAAGAAGATTCAGCCATTAGTCCATGAACATCAGAAATACTGCTGACATCTCTAGATAGCCTCATGCCTTTGGACATCCCCATTGGCAGTATCTTTCAGTCAGTAACCAGGGCTGAGAGGCAAAAGTAGCACTTGTTTCTGATGGACAGCTATTGCTTCCACAGTCTTTTCAACAGACATATCAGTCCAAATGGTTGTTTTGTCCACACTACCAGCAGCCATTGCTATTGTATTATTTTTTTTCTATATGAAACTGCTTAATTTTAAAGCAACCTATGTTTTCAAGCAATTTTATGTTATTAAAAATGCCGTAGAATAGAAGCCAACCTTGATTAGAAGCCACACCTAAAAATAACTGATGTTAATAGGAGCTGTAATTTTAAATAAAAAGGTACATGGTATACAAACTTAGTAAAGATACTATATTCTTTGAAACAGCAATTGATACTTCTGGTTTGTATTAATAAGTTAATTCAAATAGAAGAGTGTTTATTTATGGCACTAAAAAAACATAATCCTAAGCATTTTACATTGCAATGCAATAAATGATAGGAATTCCACAAGACAACAGCACAGTGATGTGAATTAGTAACTCCAGTAAATGTAAAAATTAAATGAAAAATTGATTTAAGAAAATAAAGTTTAACACTGATGGTGGGAAGAATGCCTCATCTTAGTTTTTCTACTGACATACTGTGAAAGGAGGAACTATGTTTTATCTACAGCTTCTTCTTGTGAAGACGAATCTGTTTTAAATAACTTAGTTTCTTCTGTTGCAAAGCTTACTACTCATCGTTTGCAGAGTGTGCATGACTCTATTGATACTTCTTCCAGGGATATTGACACTGGTATGGTTTTAAGGAGGCTTGCTTGGCTGCATTCTAAAGTCCTCCAGCTAATGTTAAAAATTACATTTTAAATTTTCCTTTGGATAGAGATTTAGTGTTTGGCCCCGCTGCTGCAGAGGTGATCACAAATTGTGACTAATGGGGCAAGTTGATCAAGGGAATATCTAAGATTTTTCAGCCCTCCTTTTCCAAATTGCTTAAGGGGTTTTCTTTCTCCTCATCAATTTTTGGCAAAAAAAAAAAAAAAAACAGAATAAATAGTCTCAACAGAATTCAGGTAAACAGATGTTTAAGAAGTGACAAAGAGGTTCCAAAACTAATTCTCAAACCTCCCAAAACAAAGGATGCTCCAACATATCTGAATGAATTCAAGAGACCTTGTGACTCCCTCCAACCGTGACCTCCTTTCTCTTCCAAGTCTGAATTTTCATTTTTCTCTTTGGCAATAGAATGTTTCAGACAAATAGATTATGAAAATCATTCATAGTGTTACAGATGGTAGTGTGAGGAAATTCCTCCTCTCCAGATAATCATTCCTCATCCTGCAAATCAGACTGCTTTGTTTCCACCTGTTCTTCATCACATGCTGCCCCAAGGAATGAAATAACAAGATCCTCCTTCCTAGCTGGGGACAGGCTTTTTCAAGGATGTTCCTAGTCCTAAAAAAAAAAAGAAAAAGCTTGAAGACCAGTTCTGAAACTTTCTTTCCTTAAACCTGTTTGTGATAGTGCCCAGATTCAAAATTATGTCACTTCATAACCTGTTGCACCTTCTTTTTCTTTCAAGTTTCATGGTAACACAAGACTTTAAAAGATGCTTACCATCACATTCCTATTTATCCAGAATTCAAGCGTTTCTTAAGGTTTTGTGTGCCTGGATAACATTATCAGTTTTCTGCCTTACTGTTTGGACTTTCCACCACACCAACAGTGTTGACAAAGTGTCCAGCTCCAATTCTAACTCATTGCAGGCTACAAGGTTTCAACATTTTTCTGTCTTTAGATGATTTGCTTATCATTGCAGAGTCTTTTTCAAAATGTACGGAATCTCTCACTAGGGTGAGAGATCTCTTGCCCAAACTGGGATTCCAAGAGAACATTCAAATGTCTTTCTTACTCCCTCACACAGGATTGTGTTCATGGGATATCAACTAGACATCTCATTTCAAAGAGCTTTTCTTCTACAGGTGAATATAAATCTTTATTTAGATCTTTTTCTAGTTTTTTTTCCACTCAGACTTTAGTAACTGTGAGGGAATACCTCCAGATTTTGGGTCTCAGTGCATCTATGATTCTCATGATACCCCTGGCAAGACTCCACATGAGAAAGCTAGTGATATCTTAAATGTCTTTTGTCCCAGTATTAACACCCTTTCTCTTTTCAGATCCCAGTATTGGGTTTGTCAGAAGAGAAATAACTTGGTGGAGACAACAGATATCCTTAAATCAAGGTCACCCCTTCTCCTTCCCTGCTCCCAAGCAGTCAGTCATCACAGATGCTTCATATTTTGCTTGGGGAGCAGTTGCAGGAAAGATAAAAGTGGAGAGGGTGTGAGACACCAAGAACAGATGCAAGCACATAAATATGAAGAGATGATTGCCATGATCAAGGCATTCAATTCTCTGAACAGTCTTTGGACCCCAGCACCTCTTCAGGTTGTTGCAGACAATACCACAGTGATGTGGTACATCAGAAAGCAAGGGGTACCAGATTGTATGCCTTTGCAGACTGTCTATGTTAGCTTCAGATATAGCTTCATAGGACAATCTTACTCTCCAGGCATCCTACATTATTTCAGAGCAAAATTGTGTGGCAGACAAACTGAGCAGGACCAAGGTAGGCCAGCACAAATGGAAATTAGATCAGTGGGTCTTCCAAGATTTGATCCATCTGTGGGGAGATCCTCAAGTAAACCTCTTTGACTCTTCTCTGAATAATCAAGAGGCAAAATTCTGTTCCAGGACTCCATGCAAGAAGGCATGAAAGACAGACGACTTTTCTTTTCTTTGGACAGGAATGTTTTGGTATGTCTTTCCACTAATATCCGGGTTCTTCTGAAGATTAAGAAGGAATCCTCCAAGATCATTCTGGTGACTCCCTTCTGGCCTAGGCAACTGTGGTTCTCCCTTCTTTTGGAAATGACCAGAGGCAATTACCACAACCTTCCTCACAGAGAGGATCTACTCACACAAGAACAGGGATGTTTGATGCACATCTTCAACTGACTGCTTGGATAATAGGTTCTTAATCCGTTTTAGGCACCTGTTTTCTGAGGACATGCAGCAGGTACTAATGGAGGCAAGAAAGCCTTCCACTGGAAATTCAAATATTAATAAATGGAAAAGGTTTTCCATTTGGCACCAGCAACATAATCAGCACCCATTCAGGTCTAGTTGTTCTATAGTTTTACAATATTTGTGTGAGTTACTATGCTATGGCTTTTCTTATTCCTCTGTCAAGGTTTGTTTATCCTGCACTTCAGCATGTCTGCCTATGGATTCTCCTCTTTCAAGGCAGTCACATGTCAAAATGTTCTTGAAAAGGGTTTTGCATAAGAGGCCTTTAGTAAACCAGTGGCCCTTCCTTGGGATCTTAATTTTGTGTTATAGAAACTAACACTTGCATCATTTGGACCAGCTAATCTGGCTAATTTGAGGTTCTTAACATTGAAAATACCTTTATTGATTGCTCTGACCGCTTCAAGAAGGGTATCTGAGTTACAAGTTCTTATGGTGAGTCAATCCTACCTCATTTTCCCACAAGGACAGGGTTTCCTTTGAGAACTAATCCTTCTTTTATGCCTAAAGTGATATCTGAGTTTACTTTTTGTCAAACTATTAACTTCCATGTTTTCTTTCCTGGACCTAAAAATAAGGGAGAAGGGAAACTCCATACTTTGGATGCCCATAGGCAACTCAGATCTATATTGACAAAACTAAATCTTTCAGATCACTGGATCAGTTGTTCATTTCTTGTGAAGGTAAGAAAGAGGGATAACTGTGTCAAAACAGACCATTTCCAAATGGTTGTCTAAGGCTATTAAGTTTTGTTACATTTAGCATGCCAAATCTATTCCAGGCAGGGTCAAGGACCAATCTACAAGGACCCTGCATTCTAATATGGAAAAGGATAGATTCTAGAAGCTGCTACTTGGTCCTCTATACATACTTTTACAAGGCTCTATAAACTGGATTCCTTCTCCACGTCTAGATCATGCCTTGCTAAAACCATTCTACAGGGGCTCCTAGACCCTTCTCTTCCACCTCCCAAATATAGTTAGCTATAGAAATTTACCCATATAGCTCAGCTGCCCTCTCTCTGCTAGCAGGAAAGCTCTGAAGGGCTTCTCACCCAACTTGTCTTTCAGTCAGCTCAGCTCAAGCTGCTTGACAGTTTGAATGCATGGAAGGTGCTCTGTAACACTGGAAGCTGGCCATCCTTGGCAAGATACAACTCATTTAGCTAAGGCTACTGCAGCAGTGATCATTTGAACATCTACTGTTATGGTAAGTTCGACTTACATAACTGTACTTTCTCTTAACATCTTTCTAATTCATTTACTAGAATTTATTTTATTTTAACTATGTAGTGATGCCAGATTTGATGCATTTCCTGCAGCGGAGCAAAACTGTGATTCATTTACATACATGTGTACTAATTGTGTGTGTGTGTGTGTGTGTATGTATATAAATAAATATATATATATATATATATATATATATATATATATATATATATATATATATATATGTATGTATGTATATGTGTGTGTGTGTGTGTGTGTGTGTGTGTGTGTGCTGGTCCCATACAGAAGGTCGAACTTTTAAAAACTCAACTTTCATATGGCCGAGACCACGTGATCAAACTTTTAAAAGTTCGAACAGTCTGAATGGGGATCTCCATAGAGCACGGAATGGGAAGATTTTCCTTTACCACAATGTAGTGTGATCTCGGAGTTGGTATATTTAAATAGTTGGGGGTGGGGGGTGGGAGGTGCAGGGGGGCTTGCACTGTTTAGTTTTTTGTTTACATTTTCGAATATTCAATCATATGGTCTCGGCTATATGAAAGTCTAACATTTGAATGTTCGATTATGTGAAGTAGACCCATATATATATATATATATATATATATATATTTTTTTTTTTTTTTTTTTTTTTTTGAGTGCATTACAATGAGTATGGCAGCTTATTCTTCAAAATGTTATCTTAAAATAAAGTTACATTCTTTGCATAAGAAGATAATTCTACACATGGAATGCTTTTCTTTAGATTTCTTTTTTAATCAGGACATCAGCATTAGTTCAATTGCACAAGTTTTGAGAAGTCCAGAAACTATTAATAACATTCATGCAGCTTATCAGTTTTGAGATTAGAAATGTACTGTATGTGGCAGACAATGTCTGTTTTCTGAAAAAAGGAATACTACATTTTTTAGCAAGGCTGTTTCAGACTAATGACTATAGATGCTTTACCAATGGCCGCCATCCTTTCTTAAGCAGTGACAGACTAGTTTGTCTTGGGGTAAATCTGACACTACCCATCCAGTTATTGCATCAGTACCCATCCAGTTATTGGGTCAGTACCTATCCAGTTTAATACCCATCCAGTTATTGGGTCAGTACCCATCCAGTTATTGGGTTTAGTATCCATCCAATTACTGGGTTTATTTCAGAGAAGGACGGGATATTCCATAGAAGGGGAAATGCTTAGTGATGAACTGATCTCTCCATCATGTTCTGTAAATTGGCTGATAATGTTCAGATTTATGGCTTTAGTGTTAGCTGCAGGGAGACCCCTGGTATAATATATATATCACAGAGTATAGGGCTGGGAGTTCCAGCCTCTCCTGATAATTAAGTTCTTTTGGGTTAGGAATCTCTGGAGATTTTTGAGTCTGATGATAGTTTGAGTGAATTACATCCATAGCCAGCCTTTGGCATAGGCCAACTAAGTGACCGCCTAGGGCACCTTTCTAGCAGGGGCACTTTTCCAGTATTTGTTTGGTGTAGGTAGACCAGGATGGGGGCACCAGGAGGTGTGATGGGGGTCGCCCTGGAGTCCTTTTGCCTAGGGCACCAGTTGACCTAAGGCCACTCCTGATTACATCCTAAAGAGACAGTCATACTCTGATCATTGCTTAATATAGGGGAATGATAACATTTTTATATGTAGACAAAAATACTGTTGGCCATTATTTGTGCTAGGTAGAAGGATTTCCTGATCACAGCAGCCAAGTGATGATCAAAGGAGAGGAAACTATCAACCCAAGTGGTCAGGTCCCAAAACACCTATTCATTATTTAAGGAAGTGTAAACTGCACTGTATGTGGCAGACAATGTCTGTTTTCTGAAAAAAAGGAATACTACATTTTTCAGCATTCATTTTAAGCCTATTATCCATAGATTAGGTATTAACTAATGTAAACATTTTCTGAAGGGTATAGATAACTTTGTTGGAGGTTTTGACAGTTCCATCCAGTTTGCAGTCATCTGCAAATCTGGTTAATCAGAGGGTGCAGCTTATCAGTTTTGAGATTAGAAATGTAGATGCAGAACAAGCGAGAACCCAGTACAGACCCTTGGGGAAAGCATTGGCTATCTTGAAACAACGTGAAGAGGCAACTTGTTTCTGGTACATTTCTCCTTGGGCCTCTGCTAAAAATTGGCTCGTTCCAAGTCAGACTTTCACAGTAAACAAATGTTAAATAAATAAAAATAAATAAAATAAACTTCCACCTAAAATAGGTGGGTTCTGTCTGTCAGCCACTAGCTATACCTCTTACCATGTACAGCATCTATGTTTAAGGTAGATAATGTTCTTACAAGTCTAGCATGAGATACAATATTGAATGCTTTTACCAAACTGAGATAAGCTATATGAACATCATAACTACTGTAGACTGCTTGTTTGACCCTCTCAAAGTTGATAGCAATGTTTACCAGGCATGATATCCAATTGGCAATGCCAAACTTTTATGGGTCAAACCTCTCGCAAAAAAGTCTGCCACTGTAGTCCCCAGTTCGATACTCATATAGTTGTAAAGTTTAAAAATCCCCTTCTTTATTAAGAACTACAGTGACTCTATTAGTTTCAGACTCATAGTCAGCCACCATACTGTTATGTTCCATCTGATCATTCAAAGACTCCATTACTAAGTTCTCCTCGTTGCTTTGTAAGATGGACCATTGATATGATATTTGGGATTCTAATTGGTCCTGTGAGGGCCATTCCGGTGATCTTGATTGGACGGTTGCAATCTCTGTTGGTCCCTGATTTATTCCGATCTCCTCTACTGGAAATCCTGGCCATTCTTTCCATTTACTTGGGTTTCCATTTGGTTTTGACTCGGTACATTCACTGACTCATCCCTCATCGAGTTGTTACCAGGGCAACCATATACAAAGTCTGTGAAATTAGTAATAGAAGTAAAATTCTGCTTACCACAAACCTGGGATTCTGGAGATGGCGGATAGGCAGTCCTGTTAATATAGTCCCTCCTATCTCTTTCAAGTTTCTTAAGCTTGTATCACTTAGAGAGAGTGATACTTTGCATGATACTTGTAAAAATCCGAATGTGCTCACTTTTTAGTTCTAGATATTGTGTGTGTTTTACTATGGTTTAAATTAATGCCATAACGTCTGTTGTCAGTTAGTATATTAGTTCTGCATTATATTTTACTAATATTTCCATATACTCACAGCCTTGTCTATTGAATTGCTCCAATAAATCCCTGTGCAACCGAGAATCTTTCACCAGACCTGTGGGAAATCTCCACTGCCGAAAACCCTTCAGTATACGTTTTAACTTAATATTCTCAATAAGGTAAAAATTCTCCATTTGCATTATTTTTAATTTGAAGAGCTTGTAGTCCAACTGATCCAGTTTAGAGAACAGACTCTCATCTTCATGAACAGGCTGGTTGTTTTCAAAGCCTATGCTTGCTCTATTTCAGTCACTGAGATTGGGAATAGTACCCCAAGCTTTTTTATTATAAGAAGTTATGTTTACATAAAATAAAAAACAAAATACATTGATGAATGTAGTATTATGTATATACATATATATTTTTTCTATTTATTTTACATTTGTTGACCGGGATAGTCTGACTGTATACATATCCATTTTCAGCAGAGGCCTGGGGAGAAAAGCTCCATACAGATACAAAGAACAAAAATACAATACAAAAACATAATGCAAAAACAATGCAAGAAAGCATGCAAAAAAAAAACAGGTGTGTGTGTGTGTGAGTGTGTGTGTGTGTGTGTGTGTGTGTGTGTGTGTGTGTGTGTGTGTGTGTGTGTGTCTATATATATATATATATATATATATATATATATATATATATATATAGGTATAGGTATATGTATATATATATATATATATATATATATATATATATATATATATATATATATATATATACACACACACACACACACATATATATATATATATATATATATATATATATATATATACACACACACACACATATGTTAGGTAGGGTTGCCACCTTTCCTCATGGCTAAAATTGGAGTAAAGCCACATCCCTCACGTCACCAGTAACCTTGCCCATCACACCCCCTCTCCTGCCCACATGCTGTCCATTCTGTGATCTCACGATGACATCACTCGACGGGGAACGTCCTCTTTTTTCCATTCCTGCTGACTGCTTTCAGCTGATTTACTGTGCTTTTTTGTAAAAAGCATACTAAATCAGCCGATTTACAAACTCTGATAGTCTGTTTCCTTTTTGAAACAAAATACCGGAGTTTGTACAGTGTTGTCCGGACTACCGGAGAATCAGTTTGATTTCCGGATAGTCCGGAAAAAAAACAGCGGGGTGGCAACCCTAATGTTAGGCTATTTCCTAGAGCAAAATTAATTAAAATAAGAAGCTGTTACAATTTTAAATATAAATCTCTTTTCATGTTCCAAGTCATGTCTCTGTATATGTTGCATATATATTTGTATATCAGATTATAGGTTCCTTACAAATTTGCATACCTTAAACTTTAATCTGCTTGATTTAGAGCTACTGGGTTAAAAACCAATATCTAAGGTGAGATTTCTTCATTAGGCCCACCTTAGAGGAGGGTAGCAATTAGTCAGGGGTGGAGCAAGGACATAGCCAATGTTTTTTGAAGTATAGTGTGAGTTTTTTTTTTTGAACAGTGCCAGAGAGGGTTCTATGGTTAGGTCAGCAGAAAGTGAATTCCATGATTTACCAACAGAGTTGATGAATAGAACTTCCCCAGCTGAGTTGTTAGTTTTGAAATTGAAAGCTAACATTTTGTTGAAGGATCTGAGTGTTTACAGATTCTGGTAGGGGCTGGTAATGACTCTTATGGGCAATTACTAGTTGACTGAACAGAAGAAGGTTTGGTAGTTCAAGCCACCCTAGACATTTAAGGTTAAGGCAGTTGTGGGTTCTATAGGTAGAAGCGGTGGCAAATCTGGCAATATGATTACTTATTCAGGTCAGCTTTACTCAGGTTTGTGAATATGGGGGAGGCATAGAGGAGTGTGGAGAGTAGATGTGTACATGCAATAACGGTCCTAGCTAGGGGGATTAGGAAGGATTTGATCCTATATAGGGAACCAAGTTTATTAACTGTTTTAATTGTATGGTTGATATGCAAGTCAAACCACAGGTTGTCAACTATTACACCTAGGAGCCTGGTAGAGGGATCAGGCAAGATAATAGTGTCATCATTAGATTTAATGGAAAAGTCTAGAGAGGAGGTCATATGAGATGGAGAGAACAGTAGCAGTTTCGTTTTTTTGGGATTTAGTATAAGACAGTGATTGAGGAGCCAATTTTCGACCGCATTAAAAGCTTTTTGGGATAGAGATGATAGTTCCGCTGGGGATGTGGCAGAACAAATTAGGGTTGAATCATCCACATATTGAATACAGATAGCATCCAGAATAACCATGTTCAGGTCATTGATGAATATGGAAAATAGGAGGGGGGTCCTAAGATGGATCACTGAGGGACACCAAAGGGTAGATAAGTTGTCTTTCCATAGGACTGTCTGTCATCTACCAGTCATATATGATTTAAACCATTGTATAGCCTCAGTATCTAGGGAAATAAATTCCAGGGTTTGTATAAAGAGTTGGTGGTTTACCATATCAAAAGCTTTGGACAGATCAAGGAAGATGGCTGAGGAAAGTTTATTACTATTTCAGTTTTGATTTATAGCAATAGTGAAGGAGAGTATGGCAGTGGTGGTACTATGGTAAAACCATGTTGTGAGTTTGTCAGGAACTTGTTTACAAGAAGATAGTTCAGAAGTTCTGTATAGATACATTTTTCCATGATTTTGGCTAGTGGTGACAAAATAGTTATGGGTCTGTAATTTGAGAGCTCAGTGGAACTGCCTCCCTTATGGAGCGGGATAACATGGGAAATCTTCCAGATGGTAGGGAATGGTAGCTTCAGCTATAGATCTTTTGATCAGAATGGATATTGGGTAGGCCACTGCATCAGCTACTTTTAGTAAGTACTCGGCAGGGAGGAGATCCGCAGATAGGGTAGGTGGTTTTAGTTTCCTAATTAGTTTTCGGATAAATGAGGTTGAGACTGGTTGAAATTTAAAGGTATTGTGGGCACTGCGTGTAGTAGAAGTTGGATTTGGTCCACTAGGGAGTAATTGACTGGCTAGGTGTTGGATGGTTTCTGTAAAGAAGTTATTGAAGAAATTGACAACCTCTGCAGGAGCTATTTCATTGGAAGTTGAGGGGCTGGGGGTGGAGGATTGACCTGGGTGGAGAAGTTGATTTAAACCTGCACAGAATTTGGAGGTTTATTTTGGTGTTTCTGTTGTAGGTGGTAATAATAGTGATTTTTGTCAGTCGTAACAGATTTTTTTGTCTCATTCCTTAATTGTCTGAAACTAAGTTGATCTGTGTGGGTTTTTGTGGTTTGCCAAGTAGCCCAGGCTTTATTTCTAAGTAAGATTTTTTTGTCTAGTTTCTACTGTAAGCCATGGGGTGGTTTTAGTTTTAGTTCTAATAGAATGTGCTGGTGCATGGGTATCATATTTTTTGAGTCTAATGAAATGTTATTGTTTTTCTGTTCTGTTCTTAAATAGTATTTTAAACTACAGTTCGGTGTTTTTAACATCTAAGAGAACTATATGTCTTTAAATTTGAATTGAAGATGCAGGGACTAGTTTGTGACATCAGAGTAAGTAATTACTATTTAAACTGGATGTATCTGAAAGTCTGTGTATCTGAAGAAGTTTTGTGTGTTTGTAAACTGAAAGCGCTTATGCACACTTTGTTACTTTATTAAAAGCTTTTTTTTTTAAGTGAAGAGTAAGAATTTGTGTCTTTATAGCCTGGTTTTTGTGGATGTCATAAAATATCATTGGGATTATTTGTTAAAGGATAAAAACTTAAAAATAAGCTATCAAGCAAGCCCCTTCTTTCTTTAAGGAGGGGTCGTAGTATAAGGGACATGGTTGTCCACAGTACCTTTGAGGTTCCAAAGATAGAATTATGGGTAGAACCGAAGTCTATGGGAACTTTTCCATACAGGCAGTGCTCAATTTGTCAGTATGTAGTTCCTTTTTTTGATAAAATGAATCATGTTGCTTATACCCCCAGACAGTGTGTGAATTGTAATACTATAGGTGTTGTTTATGTACTGAGATGCTCCTGTAATCTTTTTTATATTGGTGAAACAAAGAGGTCTTTTAAGGTTAGGATGCAGGAGCACGTCATGGATATTAGAAATAAGAGAACTGAAAGCCCTGTAGCACTTCACTATATGTTGTGTCATAGTGGGTGCATGCTTTGCTTAAGGGGAACAATTTTAGAAACTGTTTAAGGGTGGAATGAGGTACAGATAAAGGAAAAGTTGCTTTATAAAGAGACAGTATGCATTTTAAAGTTTGGAACTCTTGTGACTTAAGGTTTAAATCTAGAATGTAATTGGAAAGTATTTCTGTGATTAACTCTGCTTTCTTATTGATGTTTTATGTAATAACTTAATTGAAGTGTTAATTGGTATTTTTATATAATGAAGTTTGTGCACAAAGTGTTTTATCTCTTGAAGGCTATTGAGCCAGAGTGCTAAGATATATTAAAATTTTGGATTTATTTCCTCCTCTCTTTTTGTCATCTTTTTATTTTATTTATTTTATTTTGTGGTTTTACTAATGAGATTCTTGATATCATAATTAATAAGAAGAGTTACAATCATAATTATTAACTGTTCAGATTTTCACAGAATGTTCAGATTTTTGCTTCAGATGTTTGGCCTGTTTCTGCAAAAAAAATTGTTTTTATAGAAAATCAGTAAGGAATGAAGTCATTACATAATGATGGCAGTTTGAGTTTCAAATTTTGCACCCTTCAGAAAATGCATGTTAATGTTAAACCTACTGTTCTGTCAACTTTCTAACATTATAAGAGCAATATTTAAAATTGACCATATGTTTGCACCTTCCCCCTTATTTTTAGCTTTATCCAGATTTATTGCACTAAGAAGTTGAGAGGTACGGTTACAATATACTCCAGAGCTTTACAGATCATACTCCTAAGGTTAGTTGTTCTATAATTTCCACGGTCTGTGGTTGGTAGGGCTACCCTTGTGGTGGGCATCATCAGAGCACTGCACAAGGTGTCAGGAACGCAACCTGTAACCGGTGATTAAGTTTAGGTTACAGAGTTTCAAGTACAGGTTTTTGTGAAATCATGTTTGATACTATTCAATACCCAGTTATGTTGACAAGAGCCATGGAGGAAGTGTTTTTGTTTTTTGATAAAACTTTAAAAATATGTTCTTTACAGGGATTCTTAAATAACTGATGCTTGAATAAAGGTTTCAGATGTTAAGTTTGTGGTGAACTCATTTACTAGTATATTTGCAATATCATGTGGGTCAGAGTGGGGGGAATATAGGTTCATAGGTTCATAGGTTTATACTAGGCTATCTGCCCCAAGGCATTTATAAGCCTAGCCCGAATTTTTGTGGCTTACGCCACCCCTTATATGAAAAAATACTGTACCCATTAGTTTGTTGTGCCTCTGTCCAGCAGTGACACAGAGATGATTCCCGGGGTAAACCTACGATCTCCCATCCACAGGTCAAGATTTCTCTTGAACAGAGCCAGCGAGGTGCTCTGCCTCACATGGACCGGGACTCTATTCCACAGCATAGGGAGTCTCTGAGTGATAAATCTATCCCTCCAGCACGTCCTATTTATATCCGTGCTAAGGTTTAAGTCACTTGCCCTAGTGGTTTTGGTGGATTTGGATTTTTTGAGGTGGAGCATGTCCATTAATTCGGGTTGGACATGGCCTTGTATGTCAGGCACATGTCACCTCTGAGCAGACGGTATGCGACTGAATAGAGCTGGAGTTTCTTCAATCTGGCAGCATATGACAGATTTTGGAGTCCCTTTATCCTTTTGGTGAGAAACTTTGGGGTCTCTCCAATTGCTGCAGATGTCGGGCGAGATACATCCCGAATGGGGCATTGTACTCGATCATTGGTCTGATAAGTGAAGAGTACAGGGGAACAATGACCTCACTAGATCTGGATGTGAATCCCTTCATGATCAGGTGGGCAATGTAGAAGGTCTTTCTAACCACTTTAGCAACGTGAGTGTCAAAAGAAAGGCCACTGTCAACCTGGGTCCCCAGGTCCCTGATAACCTCTTCTGTGCTTAGTGGATTGCCACCTATATGGTAGCTTGGGGTTACCTTGTTTTTCCTGAAGGGTATGACTATACATTTTATGGCATTTAACTTCAGGCCATGGCTCTGGCACCAGTTATCTGTTTCCGTGAGTCCCTTCTGAAGGATATCCATGTCCGATGCACTTTCCACTATGGCGCCCAGTTTGCAGTCGTCTGCAAACTTTGTCAGCCAAAGACCTCCCATGTTGGCCTGTACTTCTGAGAAGTAGATGCCGAACAATAGGGGGCCAAGGACCGAGCCCTGTGGGACACCACTTGTGACCGGCTTGGAGTCTGACATAGCGCCAGCAACTCTAACCCTGTGGGTTCTGTCCTTAAGCCAGTTTGCAACCCATCTTGTGACATATGGGTTTACATTTAAGCTGGTAAGGTTTTTTACAATACTCGAGTGGGGTATTATGTCGAAAGCCTTTGCAAGGTCAAGGTAGGCTGTATGGATTGCCTTTCCCTCTTCAGTGGCCTTGGTGACTGTTTCGAAGAAGTCGACCAAGTTCAAAAGGCATGATCTTCCCTTGACGAAGCCAAACTGGGTCGGGTCCAATGTCTGCAAGTCCCCTATATCTTTGTTTATGAGCTCCATTATGATCCTCTCCATAGCTTTGCAGACTAGACTTGTTATGCTTATGGGGCGGTAATTACCAGGGTCCGTAGAGGCACCACCTTTGTGGAGTGGGACCACAGTTGCCGTACGCCACTCCTTGGGCATGTATCCTGAGGTAAGGCTGAGATTAAACAGCTGCCTTATGTGCGGGTTTAATTCCTCATTTAGCTCGTGTAGCACACAGCCGGGGACACCATCCGGTCCCATTGATGCTGTGTTTTTAGCTTTAGAGAGAGCAGCTTTCACCTGCGCATTTGAGATGTCTGGGAGGCTACACTCCGCTGGGATAGTTATTTCTCCTTTAGGGGGGGAGAGGGGGGTGAAGTTTGCACTGAACCTGTCTGCCAGTATGTTGGCAATGTCTGTGGGTTCAGTGATTTTTGTATCATTTTGGACTAATTCTGAGCATATCTGGGAGTTTCCACCCAGGTTCCTAACATAGCTGAAAAAGGCCTTATGATTGTCCTTTGAATCCATGGCAGTTTTTCTCTCAAAATTGGCCTTAGTTGATTTTATGAGTGTTCGTATTTTTTTACTAATAATGATCAGAGGTGACTTCCCTTTTATGGATTTTATTCTATCATGTAATAGCTTTCTCCTCTTATTGTAAAGTTTGTTAATGGCTGGGGTCCACCAGACTGGACGTTTGCCCTTTGTGGAAAGAGTCTTGGTTTTATTTGGGATTGCCTGATCCATGCAGTCCTGGAGGTGTTCATAGAAGGCATTTGTAAGGGCTTCTGCAGCTTGGGTTGTGGTTTCCACTGTCTCAGGGGCCTTGAAGGATACCACACCAGTCTTGAGTAGTGTGAAGTTTGCTTTAGAGAAGTTCTTCACTGTGGTCTTTTTTGTTTGGGGTGGGTGGTATTAAGGAAAATTTCAGAGAAATGTTGAATGTTATTTTTTTTTTTCAGATTTCTAACATACCTAAAGAAGGCACTGCAATTATCATTCACTTCATAAGCTAATTTCTGTTCTTTGGTTGCTTTACTGGGTCCTTATAGTGCCTTACAGTTTCTTGGTGATATTTTTCTACACTATCCTCATTTTGAGGAATTCTAACCTTATTGTACGAGTTAAGGATTTTATTCTCAAAACGTATATTTGTGTTGGTTGACCACCAAGGGTTGTCATTACATTTTTTATTATGATTGATTCTAGTTTGAGATGGCTGGATATGCATTTAAGTGGGCATAAAACATGTTAATGAAGTTGGCTGTTATGACCCCTACTAGTGATGCCATGAGTTTATTTAGAGATTTCATCATGCAAAGCTAGGATGTCTGGTGAGTGGAAAAGGTGCGTGCAGTATTTGTAAGGACCAGATCCAGAATACTTGGCATCTAGTGGGAGTACTCATCATTTGAATTAGGGAATTCCTGTTTATCAACTCCAAAAATCTCTGGGTATATCCTATGTTAGAGGTATAGGTGTTTAGGGAGAAACTGAAGTTATCTAGGATTATGGAGTTGCTGTTTAAAAAAATGTCTTTGAAAACTATCAGGAATCTACTTCTGGCAAGGTGATGTGAGAATAAGCTGCATACCCACTGAGCTCCATAGTGGATACTAAGTAAGCAGCTGTTGTTCCAGAGAAATGACTATATAAGAGAGTAAGGTGGATTTAAGTCAAGGTGTTGGCCTGGTGAATTGATAAATGACATCAAAGCTAGTAAAGGGATGGAGGAAGGTGGAAAAACAGTGAAAATAGCTCATCCAGCGGCACTCCAGGAAGAAAAACTGGAGGAAAAAGTTACATTACTTAAATTTGGCAAGAAATAAGAGAAAGTAAAACCTCTCTGCAAGATAGCCTAGTAGCACATGATAAAAGGCTGTTGCAGATTCAGCAGGGGTTAAATGAGCATGTGGGGATAATGCAGAATGTAATAGTTAAAGATGTAGAGACAAAGCAGTGGAGACTTTACTTGATTCCCTACAGCAGGCAATAATAAACTTAGAAGACAAAGCCCATGGGAAGAATGTGAAGACTCGTGGTAGTGACAGAAAAATATGAGGAAGAGTTCTGCACTAGATGATAAATTATTAATGCAATGGAGATCAATTCCTGAGGATTAAATTGACATTAAGAAGTGTGTACAGGATCATATGGTGCCCAAAGAAAATAGAAGAGAGGAAACTATAGCCTATCATTGTATAGTGTCTGTCTTATGAACTGAAAGACAAAGTATTAGGGAGGTGTGGAAGAAGGGCAAGATTTCCACAATAAATGGGGAAAGAATACTTTTTGAGTGAAGCTATTCATACGAGAAGAGGAAAAGAAGAAATTAATTTATTTCAATAATGAAAATGTGCTGAGAAAAGAATATTGGATGGAGACTGCTATACCTTTACAATGTGAGATCATCTGCTGATCCAAAGAAAGCAGCTAACTGCCTGCAGAAGCTAGATAGCTATAGACTGAGAACAGTGTTAGAAGAAACTCAAAATGAGTCATAGACTACAGGGAAGGAACCAGAGGCTGGGAGATGGAGGAGTACAGAAAGGGATTGTTCCTAATGTTCTGGAAAAACAGCAACTGGAAGAGAAAGTGAATATTATTCAGGAAATGAAAAGGAGGAGGACAGCAGAGGAAAAGTTGAGTGGAATAATATAAGACAGGTGAATGGAAAGTGGTGAAGAGCAGACATAAGATATGAAACATGACTATGGGAGTTTGTAAAAATGTTGAGCGGAAACAATCACATAGAAAGGATGGACATGGATGAAAATGAGATAAGACTTATTTGTAGAACTAAAAAGAAATTGAAAGGACTACAACTGTTAATATAGTTTAAAAATGTCTATAGTATGAAATGTAATGCATAATTTGATTGTTTTACCATAGTTATTTACACATTCTTCCATTTATCATTTAATTAAAACAGGATTATAGAAACTTGACAATAATGGATGAAAACACTCTGTGGGGTGTGCCCCCACACCCCCCCACTTAAATATACCAACTCAGAGACTGCGCTTCAGTGCAGAAAAAGGACATTTTCTCATTTTGCACCATATGGTGCTGTTAAAAGTCAATCTTTGGACACTTGTAATGTTGAACATTTGGTCTTGACCATGTAACGTTCAGCATTTTAAGCGTTTGAAGAATTGACATAGACCCGTTAAAAAGGCTAAACTGAAAACTAATGGAAGAATCACTAAAGCCAAAAAGTGAACCAGCTTGTTCGAAGAGAACATTATGACTTTCAAAGAACTATTAATTCTAGAAGCCTATAAAAATGCTATAGTATGGAAAGGAAACCATGGTGTGGTCGTTGTGACATCCAGTTAAAATCCCACCAGACTGCCAACAATAAAATGTGGCATCCCTTACTATCCTGAGTCAGTAACTAAGGAGTTTCAATCCTCACTACTGACTCCACTGTGAGACTGTCGCTTAAACAGGAGTAATATTTCACAGTTTTACCCAAATAGCACAACATGCTAAATAATCTGGGACTGGGCTATACACTTCTGTCCACCACTAGTGTAACTCCTTATTTCACACTTCAGAGCAATGTGTCCCAGTTTAAGACCTCTGATACACTCACACTCAAATTAAATTTAAATCTCACACATCCCAAACACTTCTGGGAAAGCTTGACACAGATTTCCAGCTGTGTCCCTTCCCCAAAATAATACAGCAATGCTGCCATCAGAATGTCTTCATGCCTTATAAAGGGGTGCTCAATTATGAAAATGAAATATCAAAGTAAATGATAGCTATGACCAGAAGCAGCCAGGCCTTCAAGGTGACAAACAGGTATAAGCACTCTTGAATGTCTAAAGAAAATACTGATTTCCAGCCACAACGTAAAGTAATGGAAAACATTTAACAATAAGTAAAATGATTACAATAATGTAAATCAATAACTTTCAATAAACACCATAATTCAATTACAAGAAATGTAAAATTAAACTGTAGGATAGAAATCCATCATTCTAGAAAAACTATATCTTAATAAATAAACTTTCCTAATCTAACTGGAAAATACTGTCCCTGATGTATTTTAACACATAACAACAAGGCAAAGGCAGCCTTACAGTTTTTGTGACTTTTCTTTTCTTTAGACATCATGCACAGCACTGTAACTGACTGCATCTCTTCACAAAACTCATCACTTGACTAACTGCACAGCTCTAACAGTCTCAACTGTCTTATTTTAAAAATAACAGTCAGCTGTTTGAAAAGGTTCCTTTTCCTGTCAATCAGCTGTTGAAATAATCACCTAGCAACGAGGAACATTCTAATGACATCACCTACTGTTCAGCAGATTCTCCACAGTACTTTAGAATCTCCCTCTCAAACATGTGCAATTAGAAATGTATCAAAACACTGACAGAGTATTTAAATACTTTGTTTAAACAGGGAAATACTTAACATTTTAAAAATATATTTACATTTTCACAATTGGACATGCTGGCGCACAATGCAAGTTAATCTAAGAATATACACATATTTCCTGACAGATATGTTAACACAGATAACAGTGTTTTCATTGTCTTCACAGTTGTCTTGATCCATAACTGTTATGTTACCTGTACTCCCCCACATGTTATATAGTTAAATCAGAGTCAAAATGAACTGAAAGACATGCAGGCGTGGGAGGAGGAAGAAAGAAAGCCAATGGCAGAAGTCTTAGAAGGGGCAACCTTAAAAGGTGTAGATCAAGCATAATAAAGACAGAGACAAGGCAACGGGGTTCCCTGATACGGTTAGGCTACATATAACAAACATAGCCCAAAAGTTAGAAAGTTTAAGTATTTTACATAGAGGGAAACAGATGTACGGGAAGAAAAAACAAAATGAGGCAGATGGTAAATTCAAAAAGAAAATAGACTAGACACGAGATAAATACAAACTGGATAAGGAGAACATATACACATACTAGAAAGGATTACATGGGAAAATGCTAAAGGTTAAAAAGCGAGTTAGGTTGTTCAAAGAAAATAAAGTTACATTACAAAGGAAATGAATTATTAATTTTAACATACTGTAGGAATTTTTATAGTATGAAAGGTAGTGAATGAATTAGTGGACAATAATAAAGATTTTTGCTTCTGCACTTTCCTGAATAATTTTGTTAAAACAGGCCCAAAATGAAATAAAAAACAATGAGGTGGAGAAAGACAAAAAGGAAGGAGACCCAAAGGTGGAAATTGAGGAAAAGACACCCTTCATAGTTATCAAATAGCCATCATGATGAGGAAGAGAAGAATAGGGCTTCCAAACTGAGAAAGATTAAGTACAATAAATGCGGGTTAAAACACAGAAATGGGGCGGGTTTAACTAAAGGAAGAACAGAAGAAATACAAGGATAGGAAATATAAATGGGAAAAAGGACAAAGCCGGGTGGTTGAAGAAACATAAACAAATAAGTACACTGGGTAGAAGGAATGCTGAGAATTATAGGAAAATTGATAAAGTATGGAGCAGGCAGGAAGAACCATTACCTCAATAAGTGCTACCATAATTATGTCAGGAATGAGTGTTAAAGCATGGTCCAAGCCAGTCAGGGAAACAAACACTAAAATGAGGAAGGAAAAGTTTGAACTACATATACATAGTTATAAGCAAAATGCTGTGTGTGTGTGTTGGGGGGTTGAGTTCAGATAAAGAATCACCAGAGGCACCAAGCCCCACTATAAGAAGAGAAGAGTGGAGTAAAAAGGAAAGAAAACTAGAAAAAAAGGGAGGGAGAAGCATAGGGGAAAAGGAGACAAAGAGGAATTGTAGTTCAATACCTCTCAACTGTCCAGATTTTTAAGTCATATTTTTAGTGTATTCCTCTCAGAATTTGTGATTTTTCTGGGAAATCACTGGGATGAGCTAAGGATTGAAGTCACTAAATAATGACATACATTTGAGTTTCAGACTTCATATGCTTCAGAAAAATGCATGCTAAGATAAATCCCTTTATTCTAGCAACTTTATAAGTTTATAATAGCAATATTTAAAATCTGTCCATTTTTGGGCTTTTGTTCTCCCATTATGTAAGGCTTTGTCCAGATTTTTTGCACTAACAGATTGAGAGGTATAGGTAGTTCTCAGAAAAATGACTTGCTCCATGCAAATAGAGGGGAGAAGATGACAAGGAAAGATATGCAGGCATAAAGGGAAAAACAGGAGCTGAAGCAGAAAAGAGAGCAGTAATATCAGTATACATACCAGCTAAGGCATCAGAAAGAAATTGAGGAAAATGGTGGAAGAGATTGTAATGTCTCCAGAAGGCATAGTGATATATCTAGTGGACTGGAATATTATAGTTAGGAAGAACCAAGGAGAAGAGGAATGAAGAGCGAAGAGGTTAACTAAGGAAGGAGCCTTCCTCAGAAGAACTATGGAAAGGATAGGCTGTCTAGACATTAATGAATGGGAGAAGGAAAAATGGTAGCAGCAAGATTTACACACTCGTTTACAAAATGGAAGACATAGTCCAGAACAGACAGAAGCTATTTTTCACAAGAACATTTATAAATGGTAACAGTGGTGGATGTAGAACCCTTCACCTTGACTGACCATACTATAATAGGAATAAAGTTATTGGGTGATATAGATTAACAATTGGAAAGACAATGGAGAATTCCTCACTGAAAGTAAGAAAGAAAGGCAATTCTTAGCAGAGGTGATAAAACATTATTGATGGAAAATAATGAAGGCACAGGAGAGGAATGGAGTTAACATTAAAGAAAAAGGGCACTTGGTGGCACCAGACACAAGGAAATAAAATATAAAACGTTATTAACGCTTAACAAAATCATCACATTTTCATCCTCTAACACCAGTACTTCATCAGATAACCAATTCAATCACAACTGCTGTCTACTATACACAATCCCCTCCTAAATACAATTAATCATTTAATTACAATCCCAAGCTACCCAAAACAATCCATGCTATTGAAAAATGCTCATGTATCTTTAAAATATATGCATATATATATATATATATATATATATAGCAGTATGTTATATATTGAAAAATGTGCATGGTAAAAAAAACTTATAAAAAATGTATTACAAATTACCTATAAATATATATATATATATATATATATATATATATATATATATATATATATTGTTAAAATAATAAATAAATAAGGACCATACCTTTTGCCTCAATAGGGGTCTATATTATGTCAGTAAAACGGCATTACAGTGAATGCTGTTTTGCCGACACATATAGACCGAACTCCAAAAAGAGCAAAAGGTCAGGTCAGCAAATTTTTTTTCCCAGAGAAAAAAATCACCTGGCCTGAGCCATGACATTGCCCTTTACCCCACTACAGTGCAATCTTGGAGTTAGTATATTTAGTTAGGGGGGATGTGAGCGGTGAAGGCCCCCCACTTTGTAATGTTTTAAGTGTTGTGTTGTGTTTTGTTGGTCTACCAATTTTTTCCCAAGTAAAAAAATCGGTGACCTGGGGTTTCACTCTTTTAGTCATTCAGTGTATATGTATCGGCAAAATGGCATTCTCTGTAATACCATTTCCCTGACATAATATAGACCCCCTCAATAGTAGTGCATATGGCATTGAGGTTATATTGACCTTCAAGGTTTTGTTACTCCTACTTGCTTCTGAATGTGACAAATACACTTTATTTTTAACAGTCGTCTAAGATCTGATTTCTTTCAACCATCCCATTCGATGTTAATATCTCTAATAATTATTAGTTCATAATACATAGTTTGCATAAGTATGTTAGAGGGTAGTGGTATGTATGTCATACCTGTAAGGATTTTTAATATCTCCTAGCATTATTTGAAACAAATCCAGTTTGGTTCTATCTCAGTTAGCAGCATTGCTTTTGGTTAATAGTGTTGGAGATAGATTGAGTCTTTCCTGATAACAGTAAGTACTCCACCACTTATTATCCTCCTATATATACTGTATCATCTGCAAATATGCTGAAAGAATTATTTATTTCAGAGGAAAACTAGGAGGTATTTTAACCTAAGTGTTTTTTTTTTCTTTAATAAAAACTTGTTTGTTTTGTATTGAAACTCACAAAATTCGGTTTTCCATTTATTACCAAGATTGGCTATATACTCTTGTGGCCAATTGAAAGATATTTGTGGGAGCATTGCATTGGCTAAGTCAGGATTTACATGATGAGTTTATGATGTGACATGATCTGTTGTATGGAGGAGAACATGCAATTGCAAAGTTTTCTTTGTTAATACAGTAAGACATGTTAAGATGTTCTGTCCACCAGATTGTTATTTTAATTGCTATGTTGTAAGGATTTGCATGAGCATTGATGTGGCAGGAATGACATTCATTCCTTTTTAAAATGTATTGCATTGTATAGCTGTATTTGTTTTCAAATATGCGATAGAGTAATATGTTGAATATGGTATGTTGTACGTTTATCATTGTTGCTTTAATAATGTATCAAGGCAAAGTAGTAAGGAACTTTTGGTAAATTGGTTGTAAAATATTATAGAGAAGAAATAGTAAAGGGTAGCTGGATATAAAGAGTTTCAGGACAGTTAAGATGTGCAATGTATTTTTTAGAAGATATATGTGACAGTATGGCTAACAGAGTATATGCATGAGACATGAAGGTGAGGGAAACATGATGGAATCTTGAATATATTTATTCAGTGAAGTGGTGCCAAGTAGAAGCTACAAGTCATAGACCACAGTGTGTGCTTCCTATGTGTTCTACGTTTAGAAGGAATATTTATGGTTGTTTAAGCAAGGAATAATGTATTTATTATGCAACCAAGATGACGTCAACTAGTTTATATGAGAACGACACCTTTTATATTTGATCTAGTATCTGAGACATTTTTTTTTTCTGAAAACCAGTTATGTTGGCACAGAGGGAGAAGCCCTGACTACAATCCAGATGACTTGAGTTTTATTAGTGTCTCAGGAACCTAATGGAGGAGGTGAGGAGAGCAATGACTAGACCTGGCCTTTTCACATCTTCTGGTCATATTTGTGTGGTTGTAATCCTGTTAGAAACCAAGACTCACACAAAGTTGCTGTCTGCAAGGAGGTATGTAAACAGATAGCCATTTGATTATATACTTATGGAGGCATCTGCTTATATTGTGGAGGTCCACTGCATGCACATCTCTGGAAAGTTAAAGACCTACACAGATGATTATAGGACTGAAAAAGAAACCTTGGTTCCAAGCATCCAGTACAGCTCCCACTCCCACCTCACTTGGTTCCTGCCACAAGGGGAAAAAAATCACTGTAAGTAGAAGGGTTTGATAGTGGTTGGACTAGCAAAAAAAATGTCCTGAGTCTATGTCTAACAATGTGGCCTGTACCTGCAATTCACATTGTCAAAGTTAAGCTGTAGTGTAAAAGTACCGATTTCAACATGACATATATTTGATTGGTCCAGGTTAGCCATTCTTCTGTTGTAGAGGCATGTTCATTGTTTCTGCATAATGTTATTAAACTTCCTGCATCTTTGAAATGGACTCAGATCAAGTCACAATTATTAATATTAACATGTTCTGGGATGCAACCATTAAACTGTAGCAATTTTGTAGTGTCAACCATATTGTCAATTTAATTTTAAGTTTATTTTGTAAAAACTTTAATAAGCTAAGAATAATAAAATCAAACAGTTAGATGAAGTCATCATATTCTTTCGGCTGTTCCCATTAGGGATCGCCACAGCGGATTATCTGTTTCCATTTCTTCCTGTCCTCTGCATCATGCTCTTTCACACCAACCACCTGCATGTCCTCTCTCACCACATCCATAAACCTTATCTTAGGCCTTCCTCTTTTCCTCTTACCTGGCAGCTCCATCCTTTTCCCAATATACCCAGCATCCCTCTTCAGCACATGTCCAAACCAATGCAATCTCGCCTCTCTTGCTTTGTTTCCAAACTGTCCAACCTGAGCTGACCCTCTAATATACTGTTCCTAATCCTGTCCATCCTAGTCACACACAGTGCAAATCTTAACATATTTAACTTTGCCACATCCAGCTCTGACTCCTGCCTTTTTGTCAATGCCACCATCTCCAGCCCATATAACATAGCTGGTCTCACTACCCTCTTGTAGACCTTCCCTTTCACTCTTACTGATACTCATCTGTCACAAATCACTCCTGACACTCTTCTCCACCCATTCCACCTTGCCTGTACTCTCTTCTTCACCTCTCTTCCACACTCACCATTACTCTGAACTGTTGATCCCAAGTACTTAAACTCATCCACCTTTACCAACTCTACTCCCTGCATCCTCACCATTCCTCTACCCTTCCTCTCATTTACACACATATATTCTGTTTTAGCCCTGCTGACCTTCATTCCTCTCCTCTCTAAAGCATATCTCCACCTCTCCAGGGTCTCCTCAACCTGGTCCCTACTCTCACTACATATCACAATGTCATCTGCAAACATCATAATCCACGGGGCCTCCTGTCTGATTTCAACTGTCAACATGTCCATCACCACTGCAAATATGAAAGGGCTCAGAGCTGATCCTTAATGTAATCCCATCTCCACCTTAAATGTATCTGTCACTCCCACCGCAGTCCTCACCAATGACACACTACCCTCGTACATATCCTGTACCACTCTTGCATATTTCTCTGCCACTCCCGACTTCCTCATACAATACCACAACTCCTCTCTAGGCACCCTGTCATATGCTTTCTCTAAGTCCACAAAGACACAATGCAACTCCTTCTGACCTTCTCTGTATTTCTCCAACAACACTCTCAGAGCAAACATTGCATCTGTAGTGCTCTTTCCTGGCATGAAACCATACTGCTGATCACTAATCATCACCTCCTTTCTTAACCTAGCTTCCACTACTCTTTCCCATAACTTCAAGCTGTGAATGATCAATTTTATCCCTCTGTAGTTACTGCAGCTCTGCACATCACCCTTATTCTTAAAGATAGGTATCAAAACACTTTTTTCCCACTCCTCAGGCATCCTCTGACTTTCCAAAATTTCATTAAACAATCTGGTTAAGAATTCGACTGCCATTTCTCCTAAGCACCTCCATGCTTCCACTGGTATGCCATCTGGGCCAACAGCCTTTCCATTCTTCATCCTCTTCATAGCTGTCCTTACTTCCTCCTTGCTAATCTGTTTCACTTCCTGATTCACTATCCCCACATCATCCAACCTTCTCTCTCTCTCTCATTCTCTTCATTCATCAGCCCTTCAAAGTACTCTTTCCATCTACTCAACACACTTTCTTCCCTTGTGAGTACATTTCCCTCACTATCCTTTATCGCCCTTACCTGTTGCACATCTTTCCCAGCTCTGTCCCTCTGACTAGCCAATTGGTACAGGTCCTTTTCTCCCTATTTAGTGTCCAATCTCTCATACAACTCTCATTATGCCTTATCCTTAGCCTTTGCCACCTCTCTCTTTGCCATGCACCTCATCTCCTTATACTCATGTCTACTTTCTTCATCTCTTTGACAATCACACTTTTTCATCACCAGCCTCTTCCTCTATATACTCTCTTGTACTTCCTCATTCCACCACCAGGTCTCCTTGTCCTCCTTCCTCTGTCCAAATGTCACACCAAGCACCTTTCTAGCTGTCTCCCTTACCATCTCTGCTGTAGTTACCCAGCTATTCGGTAACTCTTCACTGCTCCCAGTGCCTGCCTTAACTCTTCCCTGAACTCCACCTCACAATCACCCTTTTTTAACTTCCACCATTTAATCCTTGGCACTGCTTTCACACTCCTACTCCTCTTCTTAATTACCAATGTCATCCTACAGACCGTCATTCTATGCTGCATAACTACACTTTCCCCTGGCACAACTTTACAGTCTCCAATCTCCTTCAGACTGGCCCTCCTACATAGGATATAATCCACCTGTGTGCATCTTCCTCCACTCTTGTACGTCATCCTATGCTCTTCCCTCTTCTTAAAATATGTATTCACCACAGCCATGTCCATCCTTTTCACAAAATCCACAATCATCTGACCTTCTGCATTCCTCTCCTTAACACCATACCTACCCATCACTTCCTCATCCCCTCTGTTCACTTCACCACCATGCCCATTGAAGTCTGCTCCAATCACTAGTCTCTCACCCTTGGGTACACTCACCACCACTTCATCCAACTCACTCCAAAATTTTTCTTTCTCATCCATCACACACCCAACTTGTGGAGCATATGCACTAACAACATTCATCATTAAACCATCAATTTCAAGCTTCATAAACATCACTCTATCAGACACTCTCTTCACCTCCAAAACACTCTTGGCATACTGTTCCTTTAGGATAAGCCCTACCCCATTTCTTCTGCCATCCACACCATGATAGAACAATTTTAACCCACCTCCTATACACCTGGCCTTACTTCCCTTCCATCTGGTCTCTTGCATGCACAATATATCAACCTTCCTTCTCTCCATCATATCAGCTAGCTCTCTTCCTATACCAGTCATACTGCCAACATTCAAAGTTCCTACCCACACTACTACACTCCTAACCTTCCTCCTCTCTTCCTGTCTTCAGGCATGCCTTCCCCCTCCTCTTCTCCTTTGGCCAACAGTAGCCCAATTTCCGCCAGCACCCTGTTGGCTAACAGTACTGGTGGCAGTCGTTGTTAACGTGGGCCTCGACCGATCCGGTATGGAAATATGAAATGTTCTCTGCATAAGTCATTTGGCAGAGGTTTTATGCCGGATGCTCTTCCTGACACAACCCTCCCCATTTATCCAGGCTTGGGACTGGCACAAAAAAATGCACTGGCTTGTGCATCCCCAGTGGCTGGGTTTGTGCATCCCCATTGGCTGGGTTCAAACAGTTAGATAAAGTAAAATAATAAAACATAATGCACATTTTTTTGTAAAATGTATAGTATTTCAACAGAGTAAAAGCTTAAAAAAATATCAAATAGATGACTGTACGTTAGGTGCTGTCATTGACTCTCCAAATTATGTTAGCATACTGCAAGAGGGTCTCACAGTAACTAATGACTGGTGCCAAAGTCATGCCTCAAGCTAAATGCAAAGAAATGTATCATCATACAATTTGGCAAAAACATGGCCCTTACTGATTACCACATCAACAGCAACCCCCTAAACACTCAACCTGTTGTGAGAGACTTGGATACTCAGGTTGATAACAATCTCACATTCAACCATCACGTAACAGCAGCGGTCAGAAAAGCCTTTTACTTGGTTCATCTCATAAGTAAAGGGATTGCATCCAGAAAAAAGGAGGTTATTACCTTTCTATACTCCTCCCTCATTAGAACAATAATTGAGTATAATGCCTCGTTTGGTATGTACCGCTCCAAACATTTGCACCAACTGGAAAGTCCACAAAAATACTTCACAAAGAGAATCCATGGCCTCCAAAACCTGTCCTATGCAGACAGGCTCAAGTCACTATCCCTCTACTCGTTATTGTATAGATTGCTCAGAGGTGATCTGTGTCATGCCTACAAGGCAATCTTGGACCCTGCCCTACTAGAGATGTTCCATATCCATAGGTTTAACTCCTTGCGCATTACCCAGTTGAAAGGCCTGAATCTAATATGCAACATCAACAAAATCTGCTGGAGAAACAGTTTTCTCTCTCAGAGGCTGCCCAGTCTCTGGAATAGACTTCCCATACATGTCAAACAGAGTAACTTAATGACAAATAATCCACACGGAGTGAATGCTCTGCAATGAACAGCAATACGAAATTAAAAACACAAACCAAATGTTCGCAGAGCAAGACAATGGTGGGGAAACAGATTACTCCAATGATGAACGTTAGTCCAAAAAATTAAAAAAGTCCCAGGTCTTCAAAAATGATAAAAAACAGGTTTATTCGAATAAAATGCGGTAAGCGCTTTCACTAAGATAGCTTCATCAGACCGTATTACAAAACAATCAAGAATGCAGTTAATTTAAATACAAAAAAAGGCGCCAAGAAAATGAACTCACTTAAAGAGACATACTATATAGGCTGCCTTACATAACATGTGATCATTAAAAAGAATGAAATCAACTAAAATAAACAACATCTTATTTAAAAGTTCTAAGTCTCCTGGACTTTAGTAATGGGCGTAGGGGAACCTTACCATTGAGTCCTGGGGGTAAATCAGCCCTAAACTTAATAATCCAATTAATCTCACGATTCTCCGTGTAATTTTCAATGTCACCCCTTCTATGTGTCCTAAAAATCTGCTCAAGGATCCTGAATCTAAACTCATGGTCGGGTCCACATTCAATAGTGTGTTTGGCAAGGGCATTAAAGGAATGGCCTTTTCTAATATGATATGCATGTTCACGTATCCTATCCCTCAGTACACGGTTAGTTTTGCCTACATAATATGCTTGACAGGTGGTACAGGATGCTAAGTAAACTACATCTTTAGACATACAACCACCCTTGACTCGAATAATGTGAACTCCAGTACCATGAGGAGGTCTAAAAACTGGATCAACAAGAATATAAAAGCAAAAATTACATCTAAGGCAAGGTTCCATATAAGATCCCTCTGTATGCACGCCAGGCATCCAGGTTTTGGGATAGCATAATAATTGCTTAATGTTCTTCTTGTTGCGATAGACGAATTTGGGTTTGTCCCCTGTCAATTCCTTAACAGTAGGGTCAACAGACAAGACATGCCAATGTTTCATAATGACATCTTTGATGACACCAACATCTTTAGTGTAGTATATAGGGAACAGTACATCATTACCTTGTGCAGAGTGTATACTGGGTTGTTGTGTCGCAGTGTGATCAACATGAGCCCTGAACGCCCCTTCAGAAAAGTAGGGCATGGCTCTATTGTTTCTCAAGGTAGTGATCCCCTCCATTCCCTTACTGACATCCAAAGCACTATAGCCACGTTCCCTAAACCTCTTGTCCAGATCTCCCAGCCCAGCTATGAAGTCAGAGTCACGTGGTATGTACCTTGACATCCATGGACTGTCCACGGACAACATTGTTATATACATATCCAGGGTGCATACTGGACCGATGCAACAGACTATTCCTGTGACTAGATTTCCTGTATAGTCCTGTGTTGACAATCCCTCCTGGTAATTTCTCCACAAATACATCCAAAAAAGGAATACTGACATGTGACCATTCCATCGTAAAACTAAGGAACCATATAGAATCATTAATTGATCTGAAAAACTCACTTAGTTGTGCTGGTGTACCTCTCCAAACTAAAAACAGGTCGTTCACAAAACGCCTGTAGAAAGGTACACATGATTTAAATAGCTCATTCCTAAAGAGGTGTACGTGTTCCCATTCAGCCATTACTAGGTTGGCGTAGCTATTGGCACATGAAGTGCCCATAGCTACGCCATCCCGCTGTAAATAAAATCTGTCCTGAAAACAGAAAATATTCGAATCCAAGACCTTCCCCAATAGGGATAAAACTAACTCAACATTGAAAGAAGGAACCAATCTCTTAAGATAGGTATCAATCATGTCCAGCCCTTCCACATTGGGGATGACAGTAAACAGCGATTGGACATCCATCGTTACCCAAAGCAGGTCATCCATCTGCGTGCAAGTACTCACAAACCCATAAAAATCCAATAAAAATTGATATTGATCATATGAGGCCGATAGTTGCGGGTAGAGGTTGGTCTACTGAACCCCTCTCAATTTTTGTTGAGACTCAATTGAGACCTGTGGTTGAAGCGAATTTGTTTATTCTTAGAGACACCAAACAATTTTTATTGGATTTTTATGGGTTTGTGAGTACTTGCACGCAGATGGATGACCTGCTTTGGGTAACAATGGATGTCCAATCGCTGTTTACTGTCATCCCCAATGTGGAAGGGCTGGACATGATAGATACCTATCTTAAGAGATTGGTTCCTTCTTTCAATGTTGAGTTAGTTTTATCCCTATTGGGGAAGGTCTTGGATTCGAATATTTTCTGTTTTCAGGACAGATTTTATTTACAGCGGGATGGCGTAGCTATGGGCACTTCATGTGCCAATAGCTACGCCAACCTAGTAATGGCTGAATGGGAACACGTACACCTCTTTAGGAATGAGCTATTTAAATCATGTGTACCTTTCTACAGGCGTTTTGTGGACGACCTGTTTTTAGTTTGGAGAGGTACACCAGCACAACTAAGTGAGTTTTTCAGATCAATTAATGATTCTATATGGTTCCTTAGTTTTACGATGGAATGGTCACATGTCAGTATTCCTTTTTTGGATGTATTTGTGGAGAAATTACCAGGAGGGATTGTCAACACAGGACTATACAGGAAATCTAGTCACAGGAATAGTCTGTTGCATCGGTCCAGTATGCACCCTGGATATGTATATAACAATGTTGTCCGTGGACAGTCCATGCGGATGTCAAGGTACATACCACGTGACTCTGACTTCATAGCTGGGCTGGGAGATCTGGACAAGAGGTTTAGGGAACGTGGCTATAGTGCTTTGGATGTCAGTAAGGGAATGGAGGGGATCACTACCTTGAGAAACAATAGAGCCATGCCCTACTTTTCTGAAGGGGCGTTCAGGGCTCATGTTGATCACACTGCGACACAACAACCCAGTATACACTCTGCACAAGGTAATGATGTACTGTTCCCTATATACTACACTAAAGATGTTGGTGTCATCAAAGATGTCATTATGAAACATTGGCATGTCTTGTCTGTTGACCCTACTGTTAAGGAATTGACAGGGGACAAACCCAAATTCGTCTATCGCAACAAGAAGAACATTAAGCAATTATTATGCTATCCCAAAACCTGTATGCCTGGCCTGCATACAGAGGGACCTTATATGGAACCTTGCCTTAGATGTCATTTTTGCTCTTATATTCTTGTTGATCCAGTTTTTAGACCTCCTCATGGTACTGGAGTTCACATTATTCGAGTCAAGGGTGGTTGCATGTCTAAAGATGTAGTTTACTTAGCATCCTGTACCACCTGTCAAGCATATTATGTAGGCAAAACTAACCGTGTACTGAGGGATAGGATACGTGAACATGCATATCATATTAGAAAAGGCCATTCCTTTAATGCCCTTGCCAAACACACTATTGAATGTGGACCCGACCATGAGTTTAGATTCAGGATCCTTGAGCAGATTTTTAGGACACATAGAAGGGGTGACATTGAAAATTACACGGAGAATCGTGAGATTAATTGGATTATTAAGTTTAGGGCTGATTTACCCCCAGGACTCAATGGTAAGGTTCCCCTACGCCCATTACTAAAGTCCAGGAGACTTAGAACTTTTAAATAAGATGTTGTTTATTTTAGTTGATTTCATTCTTTTTAATGATCACATGTTATGTAAGGCAGCCTATATAGTATGTCTCTTTAAGTGAGTTCATTTTCTTGGCACCTTTTTTTGTATTTAAATTAACTGCATTCTTGATTGTTTTGTAATACGGTCTGATGAAGCTATCTTAGTGAAAGCGCTTACCGCATTTTATTCGAATAAACCTGTTTTTTATCATTTTTGAAGACCTGGGACTTTTTCATTTTTTGGACTAACGTTCATCATTGGAGTAATCTGTTTCCCCACCATTGTCTTGCTCTGTGAACATTTGGTTTGTGTTTTAAACAGAGTAACTTGTCGACCCTCTTCAACTGCAACCTTGATGAGTTGATGGGAAACCACAAATTTGTCCCTGGGGTTCCACCTGTGTCCCTCACTGACAGGGGCAACAGGTGCTAACAGAGGTTTCTTTTTGGGGATAAACTCAGGGGCAGCTCGTGCTATAGGACTGTGGGACTGCAGCCCTCCCACCTGTAAAATAGATCCCCACCTGTAAATCCCCACACCATAGAACATATAAAAATAAAAAATATCTCCCAATGTAGAACATATAAAAATAAAAAAATAGCTCCCGGACTCAGTACATGCGTGCTTAGTTCCTGACTGCTGTGTTAAGCAGACCAAAACTCCAAGCATGCATGCTCAGGCATTCCTGAGCTCTAGACTGCTCAGTTAGGCAGTCCGGATAGGGAAGGCAGGAATCTCTGCCCTTCCAACCCAGAGATCTGTGTGGTGATGACCGCACAAATCAGACTGCATCGCCCACAGGCTGGACCAATAGCAGGAGGCTCCAGCTTCCTCACATCTCGTGGGAGACCACCGGAGGAATGATCGGGCGGGCACAGGATCGAGGACATTTCTGGTCTGATTGGGCAGACACAGGATTGTGGACTTTTCTGGAAACAGTATGGAGGATTGATCGCACAGGATCTGGGCATGGAGGACTGATCGGGTGGGCACAGGATCACGGAGACCACTGGAAACACATGATCACTGCAGAGGAGTGTGTTGCAGGTCGTTCTGGAGACAGGTAGGTGGTCATTGTGTGTGTGTGTGTGTGTGTGTGTGTGTGTGTGTGTGTGTGTGTGTGTGTGTGTATGTGTGTGTGTGTGTGAGATGCCACAGTTGCTTCATGGTGGTGTGTAGAGAATAAGGCTTGAACCCTGTACCTTGGGCCCAAGTGACAAGAGCCTGAATTCCATACCCACCACCATTTCTAAAACATTTGCAGATTGTTGCCTCATATCTGTTCCTCATAAAATCTGTGGTTTTTCTGTATTTTTGTTACTTAAAACAGACAGTAGTGCAGTGGTAGCAGTGTTGTCTGACAGCTATGGGTTGTTTGGTTTGAATCTTGGCTGGAGTGCCTTCTGTTTGGAGTCTGCATGTCCTCCCTGTGTTTGTGTGGGTTTGCTCTGGTGTCCTCAGTGGATATTTGTCCCTATTTTATGGACTGCATTCCCACATTATTGGCTTTGTTCAGGTTTTTTTGTGCCAAGGTTGAGAGCTATGGTGATAACTGAACTCACTGAATATGTTTGGGGGCTGTATTCCCCCATTATTGGCTTTGTTCAGGTGTTTTGTGCTAAGATGTTGACAACTATGGTGAGAACTGAATTCACTAAATGGTAGCCATTTAAGTTTCAGTCTTCCTTTCTTTTATAAAAAATAGATGATTTGGCATAGTGGTATGTTGCTCTGGCTGTTTTGCACAGGGACCTGGGTTCAATACTTGGCAGTGAAATGTATGGTGGTAACACAGCATTTTATTCTAGCAACTTTCCAACATTATACAAGCAATGTTTAAAATGTATCCCTGGTTTTTGGGCTTTTGTCCCCTCCCAGATAATTTTTTGCTTTATCCAGGTTTCTTGTGCTGCAAAGTTTAGAGATACAGCTGAGTGTCGAGTACATTTTACAAGGAGCTGAGAGCTGCAGGGGAACAAAAGTTTATTGCTGCTTATGCCGAGTCTGCTTACATTGTAAGTAGCACAACAGGTAGTGTACTTGCTTTTGATGCAGAAGGCTGTGGGTTCTACTGCAACAGTAGGTAGATCCATTGCTGATACTGTACTCTGTTGTAAAGGGGATGGATGCTGCATTCCTCTTTTGGCGAAGATACCTAGTAACTATGAACCTGTTATCAGTTTGCCATCCATTCCCTATTGCGATATTACTAGCATTATAATTTTTTTAATACAAGATAAGCAATTTATTCCTCAAGGGCAACAGGCACTTTATTTGTAGATGAAACAATGACATATAAAGTTTTTTGCTAGCAGTAACCTCTTCATTAGTTAACAGATTTCTTTAATGTGGAATTATTTAGATTACTTTTACTTCTTCAGATATCATGCATATTTACTGATACTGGTGGACTGTTGAAGTTTTAGTAGACTTTTATGATGGAAATGTTCTGAATTGGGCAGTTTTGTCATTATTGGTGCATGCATTTTGTTTCATTGTTTACTGGAAAAATGTTCAACACAATAAATTTAAAATGCCCTCTAACAACTGTACTGTATTGTACAAGAAATATAATTTAATACAGTCAGGAAGGTGTATCAAAGAGCATGTGTATGTTTCATGTTCAAGGGGCCTATGATTTGAAAACAGCCCAAAATTAATCTTTATCTGCCATTGGCAAAATGTATTTTTTTTGAATGTGGGTTTCAATGCTGTCTCAATGAATGTGAGTTTCAAGGGCAGAGAAGTTTTAATGATGAGTCTATTTTCATTGTGAGACTGCATTACTTTGTTTAGCAGATATCTATTAGGGTTTATGCTGTAAAATATAAAATAAAGCTTTCAAATGAAATCCATATCATCACAGAAGTAAAGCTGTATGCACATTACAGTGTTTATGGCAAATGGGGCGAAATAAACAAGGAATGGGACATTGGAATGGCTGCAGGAGGGACGCGCCATTCAACCATGATTTTGTGATGGGGAAGTGCAGCAAACTCAGACAGCCCCAGCTGAACTATACCTCTCAACTGTCCAGAATTTTGCAGAATGAATAGATTTTTGCTTCTTATTTTTGGTTTGTTCCTCATAAAATTTGTGGTTTTCAGCCAAATCATTTAGGAATTAAGTCACTTAATAATGACAGACATTGAGTTTCAGATGCCATAACCTTCAGAAAAATGCATGCTGAAGAAAGACCTGTTATTCTATCAACTGTCTTAAGTTTATACAAGAGCAATATTTTAGTACTGTTTGCATGTTCCCCCAAAATATTTGGCCTTGTCCAGTTTTCCTGCATTAAGAGGTTGAGAGGTATATGCAAATAAATCGCTTTATAGAATTAGGAATATCCAAACCTCTCAACTGTCCCCAATTTTGGCTCAAAATGTTGCTCTCCCCCCTAATAATCTCTCTGCAAAATGGCAATTTTGGAAGAAAACGTGGAGGGTTTACAATTATAAATAACTGTAATGATCAGAGTTATAGATTACTTTTATTTCAGAAATGCATGTAGATGAACTTATTTTGTCAGCTGCTCAAGTTAACAGTACTAATTTTAAAAAGATGTCCCTTCTTTGATAGGTTCCCAGCTGTATTGTGTGGCAATTTTATATTTTTGCATAACATTTTTGGTCTGTTTTTCATAAAATTGTGGTTTTCTGGCAAATTAGTAGCAAATCATTAAAGACTGAAGTTAGAAAATAATAACAGACATTTGAGTTTCAGATTTCATACCTTCAAAAATTCATACTAATGCAAGACCTACTACTATTCTATTATCTTTCTAAGTTTATAAGAGCAATATTTAAACATTGTCTTTATTTTTGGGCCTGTGTCCCACTTCTATGTATAGCTTTGTCCAGAGTTGTCCAGATTTCTTGCTCTGAGGTTGAGAGGTATGAGTGTCAGAGCCATCACTGTCAGCCAGAGACATTTCAAACTGTGACCTACTTGTTGCACCCCACTCCCCATTGTAGTGGCTCTGGATGTGCCCAAGCAAGGCAAGGAGCAGTTATGCAGTGTAAGTGTGCAGAGTATTCCCCCGTCTAAAGTAGACCACAAGTACGACCATGGCTTTTCATCTGTCCTTGATTTTGCAGAATGTTCTGGTTTTCTGTCATATTTTTATACTGTTGATTTATGCTTCTTATTATTCAGAAAATGCATGCTGTTGCAGTGCCCTGTTGCTCTGTATTAAAGTAGCAATGCTTTATTGACCATCAGGTAAGCTTGTCGGAGACTGTAAGATGCAAGTAAGCTTTAATAAGCATACTGTTAAAGAATTACCAACATTGAAAGCCTTTTCATTGTTGCCACGCAGAGAATATTTACATAACTAGATAACGTATAAGCCTTAGGTATTGAAATGCATATGACAGTATTTGAAATAAAGGACAGGATTACAGTATTTTCAGAAGCTCATTACATTTGTTGGAGACTTGCAGTTATTTTTGCAGGCTTTACCCGTAAACTAAACAGAATGCCAATCTGTCATGTGTGGTCCATAACTTGTGCAGTAATCCTTTAAGCAATTTATCTTGAGCTTGTTTCTTGTTTGCTGTTCATTTACTTTGATCACGTTCCCCATGAAACAAGTAGATAGTTGTTGTCAGGCAGCAGGTCTTTTTTGGATAAGAAACATTTTTACAAGTTGGGGTATCACAGAGATTGCTACTTTTAGCATGTTACTTGGTAATTTTATAAAGCTGAATATAAATTATAATTAGAACTGCAGTGCAAGGAGAAGTGGTTTGAGCTGAGTGCTGCTTGTTTTATTTTATACTTGATTTTGACTGGCATTCCAGTAATGTACTTAAAAGCAATTTATTTTTCATGCCTCACAACCTTTGTGTTTCCATCTAGATATTAAGTAGGTTGTCATGTAGCCAATGCATTGAAATATTTTTTCTTCTACACTTCATTTTGTCTTGATTGGACTCTTGTAATGACAGTTTGGCACCCAGGGCAGCGTATTTAATTAAAGTTCCAGTTGTTGTGGTTTTGAGCATAGTTCCAGCACTTTCTAGTTGGTCACTCCCCTTCCCATTGGCCCCACCCATTCAACTGTCTCCTGCAGCCCCCCTTTAATTTGAAGTCACCAGCCGCCACTGGATAAACTCTTGGCTAGGCTTGTAAGGACCCCAGGGCCATTAGCCTAGTAACCTTCTATGATCCTATAAGTAAAACCTATTTAATCAATCTAATAACAGTGCCATCTAATGGAGCAAAACATACAAAACCATTCCTAGCAGAAAAGGTGCATACAGTATAAAATAAGCAAAATTTGATTTAAAATCCACAGTCTAATCAACACTTCCTGTAAATTATAAATGTCAAATGTGAAGATACAACAAAATACAGTAGTCCCAAGTTGTACTTATTTTATATTGTATGCACCTTCCAAGGAAAAGTGGGTAATATTATGACAGATGATGTAAAAGAGTGTAATGCAGTCCTTGAGAACGCAGTAATATTGGTCTCTGCCCCTCGTGTGTGTGTGTGTGTGTGTGTGTGTGTGTGTGTGTGTGTGTGTGTGTGTGTGTATATATATATATATATATATATATATATATATATATACACACACACATATATATGTACATCAAAGACTGTAGATAATATATCTAAGATGTCTAAATGGGGATCTGCTTGTAAAAAATAAAAGTTCACTGTTATAAAAAATGTATTATGGTTTAGAGAGTATGGAAAATTGTATTCCCTAGTACTGGCTTGAAATCAAGTGTTAAAAAGTTAAACTTTTAGTATTATTTAGTTAAGATATGTAAAACTGGCCAACCAATGGAGAGATTCAAATGCAGTGCTCCATGCATGAAGACTGCATGGTCAGTTGTGTGTAGTTGTGTTAATTGTTAAAGATTGTTTTGTTAAAAAAAAAAAAAAAAACCTTCCTGGAATCTAACTCTACAATCAGGGGACATGGAGGGGATTCTGAAGCATGCTATACATTGTAAATGTGCCTTGACAATGGTAAATTGGAATTTCAGGAGCTCAAGTTGTGGATCTTTAGGTATCAGTCTAGAAAAGATGTGGTCCTTGAAAGATATAGTTTCCATAAGCCATGAAGACATGATAGACAGATACCGCAGGTATTGAAGGAATGCTTTCACTCTGCCGGGAAAATGGCACTATGGGTGCAGCAAAGGCTTTTATCAGTATGGGGAAGCCTTTAAAAGAGAGAGGCAATTCATTCCTTGCAAACGAAGTAGGGCCTTCAGCCATCTCATCCAAGGCTGATGCATGCTAGAACTCTATAGAATGATGCCAGCTGTTAACCAACCATTAAAGCCAGTTCTATTCCCTCTGTATGCTGGCATCATTCTTAGTGAAGAAGGATTCCACTCAGGACCAGAGTTTTATGTGCATCCATCGCGTGCACAGAAAGTTCTGCCATATCTCTCCGGAATTTGTGACTCACATCATTTACTCCCATAAGGACCATTACCATCTCAAAGTCATGCTTATATTGGGAAAGGTTCTTGAGGTCTCTTCGAATGTTTGTGACCTTGGTACACAGAAGGTAGCAGACAGTAACTCAGTCCTTGTCCAGCCTGGTGAGTGGGGAATCTGTAAGCTTAGCAACTGAGTCATAAATCACTAAAATATTTTTGTAAAATACAAGTGTCATTGATGTATTTACTACTGCAAAATAAACATGATTCAAAACCATAGAAATCATGCAATAAATGATTTTTATATCTCTTCCCTAAATAACGCATTATCTCCTTGATAAATTAGAACATTATAAAGTGCTCCTTCTGGATGCACTGAGTGAACTATTGGCAGTTCACTGTAGTTACAACAGGATAACCATGACTACCAAGGATGCAAGGGTACACAGCAACAGACACTTGTTTGCCATCTTGTCAAGTTCCAACTCTTCCTAGTTTTGGTTTTACACCCTTCAATTCAAGATTGTCACCCTTTGGGGAAACTACCTGTTCACCAGAAAAGCACTGCAAGAAGGGGTGGAGAGCTTGAAGGAACACAGACCGGCATCATGCCATCTGAGAAGGAAGCAAGAACTCCAGGAAACATTGACTTGAAGCCAAGAGTGGCTAGAACAATATATACCACCATGAGAAGCTGAAGGGCAAAATGCAGAAAGACTGTGCTCTTAATAGATGGGTAGAGGCCTCGTACATAGCAGCTGTGTGATGGAATTTCCTATAGGGGTGTCTAGGTAAGACAGACTCCAACTACAGGAATCTTGTTATTGCTTTTGAGGCAGCTGAAGTGGATGGATGTGTGCACTCTACAGCCCATCACCACCTCTGCAATGTGAGATTTCAGCTATCAGGTTTGGGAATGCTATAAAAAAGGAGGTGGAAACCATAACAAGGAATATTCCTGCCAGGATCACTAAAGGGTACTCCCAGGAAGCTGATGAAGATGCTGTATAGAAGATGCCAAGAATGAAGGAATTTCAGCAACTTACATTATGTGGAGGGTGAACCCTGCTGTTACAAGAGCCATCAAAGCTGAGAGTCTGCCACTAAGTAGTGGTAAATTTAGTGTTAGCTGCACTTTGATGGAGAAAGGCAAATAAAGACTATGTCTGTTAACAATGAAGTAGAACATAGGGTGTCTAACACATACAAGTTATAGATGGCACATTTGCTAACCATCAGTGGTGGCTGGTGACTTCAAATTAAAGGAGGGCTGCAGGAGACAGCTGAATGGGTGGGGCCAATGGGGAGGGGTGTGGCCAACTAGAAAGGGGTGGCGCTATGCTCAAAACCACAACAACTGGAACTTTAATTAAATACGCTGCCCTGCATGCCAAACCATCATTACGAGAGTCCAATGAAAACAAAATGAAGTGGAGAAGAAAAAAATATTTTAATGCATTGGCTACATAACAGCTTACTGAATATCTAGATGGAAACGCAAAGGTTGTGAGGCATGAAAAAATAAATTACTTTTTAAATACATTACTGGAATGCCAGTCAAAATCAAGTATAAAAAAAAACAAGCAGCACTCAACTCAAACCACTTCTGCTTGCACTGCAGTTCTAATTATAATTTATATTCAGCTTTATAAAATTACCAAGTAACATGTTGAAAGTAGAAATCTCTGTGATACCCCCACTTGTAAAAATGTTTATCCAAAAAACACCTGCTGCCTGATAACAACTATCTGCTTGTTTCATGGGGAAGACATGATCAAAGTAAAAAATGAACAGCAAACAAGAAACAAGCACAAGATACATTGCTTAAATGATTACTGCACAAGTTATGGACTGCACATGATAGACTGGCATTGTTTAGTTTATGGGTACAGCCTGCAAGATGATTGCAAGTCTCCAACAAATGTAATGAGCTTCTGAAAATACTGTAATCCTGTCCTTTATTACAAATACTGTCATATGCATTTCAATACCTAAGGCTTATACGTTATCTAGTTATGTAAATATTCTCTGCATGGTAACAACAAAAAGGCTTTCAATGTTGGTAATTCTTTAAAAGTATTCTTATTAAAGCTTACTTGCATCTTACAATCTCAGACAAGCTTACCTGATGGTCATTAAAGCATTGCTACTTAAACACAGAGCAAAAGGGCACTGCGACAGCATGTATTTTCTGAATAATAAGAAGCATAAAACAACAGTATAAAAATATGACAGAAAACCAGAACATTCTGCAGAATCAAGGAGAGATGAAAAGCCACTGTTATACTTGTGTCTATCTTGTATGGGGGAATACTCTGCACACTTACACTGCATAACTGCTCCTTGCCTTGCTTGGACACATCCAGAGTCACTACATGGGGGAGTGGGGTGCAACAAGTATGTCACAATTTGAAATGTCTCTGGCTGATGGTGATGGCTCTGAAACTCATACCTCTCAACCTCAAAGCAAGAAATATGGGCAAAGTCATACAAAGAAGTGGGACGCAGGCCCAAAAATAAGGACAGTTTTTAAATATTTCTCTTATAAACTTAGAAAGATAATAGAATAGTAGTAGGTCTTGCATTAGTATGAATTTTCTGAAGGGTATGAAATCTGAAACCCAAATGTCTGCCATTATTTTCTAACTTCAATCTTTAATGATTAGCCACTAATTTGCCAGAAAACCACAGTTTTATGGAAAATGGACCAAAAATGTGATGTAAAATTATAAAATTGCCACACAATGCAGCTGGGAACCTGTCAAAGAAGGGATACCTTTTTAATATTAGTACTGTTAACTTGAGCAGCTGACAAAATAAGAGAATCTACATACATTTATGAAATAAAAGTAATCTATGACTCTAATCATTACAGTTATTTATAATTGTAAACCCTGCATGTTTTCTTCCAAAATTGCCATTTTGTGGAGGGATTATTAGGGGGAGAGCAACATTTTGAGCCAAAATTGAGGACAGTTGAGAGGTTTGGATATTCCTAATTCTATAAAGTGATTTATTTGCATGTACCTCTCAACCTCGTAATGCAGGAAATCTGGACAAGGCCAAATATATTGGGGGAACATACAAACAGTATTAAAAATTGCTCTTGTATAAACTTAAGACAGTTGATAGAATAATAGGTCATGCTTTAGCATGCATTTTTCTGAAGGTTATGATGTCTGAAACTCAATTTCTGTCATTATTTAGTCACTTCATTCCTAAATGATTTGCCAGAAAACCACAAATTTTATGAGGAACCAACCAAAAATAAGAAGCAAAAATCTATTACTTCTGCAAAAATCTGGACAGTTGAGAAATATTGTTCAGCTGGGGATGTCTTTGAGTTGGCTGTCCTTTCCCCCCCTCACAAAATCATGGTCAAATGGAGCCTCCCCCCTGCAGCCATTCCAATGTCCCATTCCTTGGTTATTTCGCCCCATTTACCATAAACACTGTAATGTGCATACTGATTTACTTCTGCGATGATTTTGATTGCATTTAAAAGTTTTATTTTGCATTTTACAGCACAAATACTAATAGATATCTTCCGAACAAAGCAATGCAGTCTCACAATGAAAATAGACTTAGCATTAAAACTTCTCTGCCCTTGAAACTCACATTCATTGAAACAGCACTGAAACCCACATTCAAAGAAAATACATTTTGCTGGTAGCAGATAAAGATTGACTTTGGGCTGTTTTCAAATCATAGGCCCCTTGCACACGAAACATACATGTGTTCGCCTTCCTGATTGTATTAAATTGTATTCCTTGTACAATATAGTACAGTTGTTAAAGGGCATTTTAAATCTATTGTTTTGAAATTTTTTCCAGTAAACAATGAAACAAAATGCATGCACCAATAATGACAAAACTGCCCAATTCAGAACATTTCCATCATAAAAGTCTACTCAAACTTCTACAGTCCACCAGTATCAGTAAATATGCACAATCACTGAAGAGGTAAATGTCATCTAAATAATTCAACATTAAAGAAATCTGTAACTAATGAAGAGGTTGCTGCTAGCAAACAACTTTATATTTCATTGTTTCATCTACAAATACAGTGCCTGTTGCCCTTGAGGAATAAATTGCCTATGTTGCATTAAAAAAATGATAAGCTAGTAATATTGCAATCGGGAATGGATGGCAAACTGATAACAGGTTCATAGTTACTAGGTATCTTCACCAAAAAGGACTGCAGCATCCACCCCCCCCCCCCTTTACAACACAGTACAGTATCAGTAATGCATCTACCTCCTGTGGGAGTAGAACCCACAGCCTTCTACATCAAAAGCAAGTACATTACCTGTTGTGCTATTAACAATGCAAGTAGAATCCGCATAAGCAGCACTAAACTTTTGTTCCCCTGCAGCTCTCAGCTTCTTGTAAAATCCACTCGACACTCAGCTGTATCTCTGAACTTTGCAGCACAAGAAATCTGGAAAAAGCCAAGATTTACTGGGGGGGGGGGCAAAAGCCCAAAAAACAGGGACACATTTTAAACATTGTTTGTATAATGTTGGAAAGTTATTAGAATAAAATTAAACTTAAATGGCTAGCATTTAGTGAATTCAGTTCTCACCATAGCTGTCAACCTCTTAGCAAAAAACACCTGAGCAAAGCCAATAATGGGGGAAATACAGCCCCCAAACATATTCAGTGAATTCAGTTCTCACCATAGCTCTCAACCTTAGCACAAAAAACCTGGATGAAGCCAATAATGGGGGAATACAGTCCCAAAAATAGGGACAAATTTAAAAATATCCATGTTATAAACTTAGAAAATTGCTAAAATAAAAGGTTTTGTGTTACCATGTACTTTCTGAAGTCTGAAATGCAAATGCCTGTTATTTTTATTATTTATTTATTTTTATTTATTTTACATTTGTTGACCGGGCTAGTCTGGCTGGATATATGTCCATTTTCAGCAGAGGCCCGAGGAGAAAAGCTCCACTAATATATACTAGTAACTGGCATAAAACAATGAATTATAAGAAGCTACAGAACTATTTACGAGTAGCATGGCAACAGTATGGAATCAATTTAACAGAAAAAAAAAATACCATGAGGATCCCTAACCCTACAATCTGAGTGATGCAGGAATTTGGATGCAGAACTAAAAAAATATACAATATTTACAGTATTAACAAATATGGTGAGCCTTTTGTGCATGAGCAAATAGTTATAAGACCCAGAATTACACAGTAAGAAGTATCAAACAAGGTTTAGATAGTAGATGAGATGACAGGTTGGAGTAATATATCAAGTATAGAGAGAAAGAGACAGATATAGGAATAGTAATGTCCAAGTAGATGCCAGGTGAGCTACAGATGAGGAGAAGTAATGTTGAGAGAGACAAGTAGAAGAGATGGGTGTATAGCAGTAGGGAATTGAGAGAACTTTACTGGAAGAGAAGTATAGTATATAAGTTGGATGCTGGGGTCGGTCAGGATATGAGCAAGGGCAAAGCCAGTGAGTTTTGAAATTGTCCTTTAAATGTTTCTTGAAAAGTTGAGATGAGACTAAAGTAGTTAGTTCTGAGGGTTCTGAGTCTTTATTTATTTAACAATTGTTAACCAGGAAAGTCTGACTTGGAACAAAAGCCAAACAGAGGCCCAGACAGAAACACTCCAGACACATGCTTTAGTAAGATGGGAGGACATGCAGACTCCACACAGAAAGCATCCCAGCCAAGAATCAAACCAGAGAACCTGTAGCTGTCAAGCAACAATGCTAGCAGTGCACCACTGCACTACTGACTATATAAGGAAGCAATAATACAGAAACCACAGATTTTATGAGGAACCAAACAGAACAAATATGAGGCGAAAATCTGCAAGCTTTTAAAAATGGTGGTGGGTAGGGAATTCAGGCCCTTGCCACCTACAACAAAGGTTCAAGGTACATATAGCAACTGGGGCATTCCACACACACACACACTCTTTCTCTAGCTCTTACTTTAAACAGAAACCATTAGTAAAAGCACATACTCAACCCAGTGATGAAATGTTTACTACAAGCAAAACTTTTAGCATTAGTACCCAGTCACACTTAATATTTGATGTGGCCCACTTTCACTTCTCCAATACATGACAAAATGTACTTGATCACTTCTGACACTGGAAAATTCTTTGAGGATTGGTAACTTTGACAAAAATGTACTGTACCCATAACACATCAAAGTCCAAGGATTCCTAACAATTTTCATTTTTTTTCGATGATACAAAAGGCAGTGGCATAGACTCCCATACTCAATACAGCACACCAAAATAGCTTTCTGGATAAAAGGGAGATATACAATACCTTTTTTCCATAAACTAGGCAACAGTTACTTCCAAAAAAATTCAATAATTCATTCCTGCATTGGCAAAAATAAAGAATCAATGTCCGTAACATTCAGCTGGTATCTTGTAGAGTCTGCCCACCTTAATCAATTTAAAAGGAAGATGCCTAAGTCACCACCAAAAAGTTAACGACAATTCTTCCTTACTGCACTGTAATGCCTAGAACCAACGTTACCGGCAGCCATTTCCACTCTGAGTATGAGGGACGAGCTTCTTTGGTTTCATAGAGCTATAACCCTCTTTTTTATACAATATTTAATGACATAATTAGCTATAACAACTAATCTATGCAGAAATCCTCTCTTCCTGATTCAAGAAGTGATCAGTTTAAAATAACAGTCCTATGGATAGTTTTATGCATTCATTTTTCTTTAGTTTTAAAGTTAACAGTTATATTTGCTCTACTAACACAATGCTTAAATTATTTTACACCATTTTGAAACAACATTTTGGCTGAAACCACTACACTATGATAGAATGACATCCCTCCATCCCCCACTTGAACTCTTGGTTTTAGGTACTGTAGATGTACTGTGAGACCTGCACTTGCCATGTGAATTGGGCTGCATCAGTCCTGAGCTATGTTAAACCATGAATTTAAAGGCTACAAAGACCTTGCCTATCTAAATAGTCTTGTGTTTCCATCCTGCTGCGTATTCAGTGGGACATAATTTGTAAACAATGTAAATTATCAGCTGAGAAGGTAGTATTGCAGCTGGAAAAGTGAATCATGAGCTACAAATTACAATACTTACTTTAATTCTGCACCTTCACTCTGTTCTTTTCTTCTTTTCTTCTTTTCTTTCTTCTTCTTTCTTCTTGTTCTTCTGTTCTTCCTTCTCTAGCACAGGCTGCAGCACAGCTGACAAAAATCCACCCAAATAAAAAAAAAAAAGTAAAATCTGATTCCAATGCCAAAACAAATAAAAATTATTAATAAAAATTTTAAAAAAGGTCACAAAACAATCTACAAGGGAAGCCAACAACTGACTGATTGATTCTTTCTCTTTTCCCAGCACATAAAGCCCGGGAAGAGAGCGACAACCAGTCAGCAGCATTTAGCCCAGCAAGCACGTCATGACGTGCCTGTGGACGTCGCAGTCCGAGCCCTTTCCAATTCTATGCGGTTTGGAACCGCAAAGACTTCTGGGCATCACAATGATGCCTTCATTACTCCTCCGGGCTGCAATCAAAACAAAAAAAAAACTGTTTAAAACCGCCGCAGCCCGAGGTGGTTAAAGAGCACATGCGCGTACTTCCGAGTCGCAGACTCGAATTTTGTTTTAAACAAAAAAAAAGTTTGTTTTTTTTTTTTTTTAACTTTTCTCACACTTTATTCTTTTTAGCTGAGGGGCTGCAGTCCGGCAGTCCGATGCCATGAGCTGCCCCTGCTAACCATACAACAGAATGCTGGCAGCTGTATAATATCCATGAACCATGTATGCATGAAACAGTATTACCTATGGGCCACTGTCTACTGTCTTATATCCACAAAGTGCCAAACAGCAAAAGATTGCCTCTTCATTGACATATTGGCATTACTGATTGGTTAGGGGATTACCCTGACACTGCAGTACTTGTTAATAGACTTCAATACGGTTGTGTACAATGGCATAGGTGGCACCTACATTCATACCTGCTATACGGTGCCTTTTTCATTTAGGAAAAAATATTTGGTGCCACATGCTACAGCTTAATCACCAGCTGTGATATGCTGGCATTCCCAGGTTAGGTTATTGAAAGAAATGATGGTGGTATTGGTACTGGCATTTCTCCTTCTGTGGGACATCTTTGCTACATATGACCAGTGCTAAGAACATTGCATATAGGAGGCAATACCACCATTAAAGTGCTTTAATAATGGCACTGTGATATTCATGAGCTGCATGGTCCACAGCTGACTTGTAGATGCCCTCATCATTCCCATGCAGCCTGTAGAATACGTACCAGCTGCCTCTCTGTCCCACACTCTGAGTATCATGAAGAGATGGCAAAGACAGTACCACTCCATGTGTTGCTCCAGTAGCCTTGGCCTTCACGGAGCTCCTAAATGTCCTCATGTGTGAGTAAACACATGTAAACAGGCTTAAGGAGGCTGCCTTGTGTGGTTTTCCTCATCTCCCAAGCCCCAACACTTTGCTCATAGTACAATGCCCTCTGTCAGCTGCTGCCCCATATACAATATTTAACTCCTGTGGGCCATTGCACATCACATGAAGATGTGTGAGCCTCATCTCTGCCTGCATATTTTCATCACCACCTGTTACCTGCTATTGAATATAACTGCCATGCTTTCCCTTGTGTTTCTACTCCATACTCTTGGATGGCTGATGTCCGCCATTCTTGTGATGTATGCCTGTGCCTGCTGCCCATGGTCTCCCCCATCTGAGGGTCTGCAAATGGTCAAACATACAGAGTGTACTCTGTTAGGAGTATCTGTCTAGTTGCCTGTGTACCTGCTATATCATACCCCCTTCAAATGATGTCTGCTATGTGTTGCTGATGACCCATTATGGGCATTTACCTTTGCCTGGCTGATTGGTATACCACTGACACCCCTTTGGTTTACATCCAACATTCTGCTTCTCTTTGTCAGCTGCTATTGCCTAGGCTACCAGCTATTGCTATCCCTCAATGGGGAGTGTGTCCTATCTATTCCCATGTAGGAAATGGATATATAGACCTCTGATGGACAATGATATATCTTTCTTTCCAGTTGTGTTCTGTGCTTGGATGCTGTTCCTCACCTGTTTGAGTCTCATATGGACAGAGTACCACCTATCTGACTGCTGCATGTCTTTGCACTCTAACTGTAATAATACTGCATTGCACTGCAGTGTTCTATGAAGGTGGATTTATGGGTTTTCCCATGTTTCTCCATGTTGTCATGTCCACCTGTTGATTTCTTCTGGTGGTAGAATGAGAATCCTTGCAGGTCTCATAGCAATGCTGCATTGTGAAATCCCGAGACATTTGTGCTATATTGTGTGCCTGCTATGGAATACCTTACAGGGCAGCATTACCTTAAACTAGTGCATAGACAAAGCTGGCTACTAGTTCCAGTGATTGCCTTCTTATGAAAGCGCTTACTTGTGACTCCCGGAAACCCGTACTGCTCCCTGCCTGTCATTACCTAACTGCCACCCATATTCTTTTCCTTCATATTTGCTATGAGAACATTTGGTTTTTCAGCTGTTTTGCTTAATTTGGATTACTACTCTGCTTTGCCTCCATTCTGTATGTCTATTTGCTAACATTTCTTTTGGCCCAATCTGTGTTATGAGTATATTTGCTTTTCTATGACCTAGAGGGAATGTGATCCTATGTTCCACCCTGTGCTTCCACAGGGTGCAGTGTGAAGTGGTGATGGTGATAATACCCTCCTCCATTTGTCTTACCCAGTGCACTTCATCAAGAAGAGGTGGTTATGCCCTTTTATTACATGTCACCCAAGGTGCACTTTGAGGTCAAGGTACCCCCCATTACTCATCACCCTGTGCACCTCATTAGGTGGTTGTGCTAAATTCCCCTCACTACATATCACCATGGGATGCACTTTGAGAGGGAGGTAATAATACCCCACCCACTGCACATCACCACAAATACCTCATTAGGTGACAGTGGTAATACTCCCCATTATGTGTCATCCAAGTATGCACTTTAAAGTGGCAGTGATAATACTCCATTACAAAGCCCCACATCTATATTTCATACTGCTGGTTACAGTGTCCACATTTTTGTGTTTTACCTGAAAATGTTGCTAGTACTCACATTTTGTTTATTGTTTGTTTCCCTCTGTTTGGGCATAATAAAGTACATGCTGTCAGTTTTCTGTGTCTTGCATCTTTCAGGATTCCCCATATATGAGTGGGATAATATATACTTCCCACTTTAGGAAATCTAAGTCTTGCATGGATAAGTGTTTTTAGCTGCATTTTGTGGGCATTGTGTCTGTATCTGCACTGTTTTTAGCTGCATTTTGTGGGCATTGTGTCTGTATCTGCACTTTTGTCTGCTAGTTGTGCACAATGTAGTGCAACATGGTGACCTGTCACATTCAGCAGTTAGCACTTGCCCACCTGATTCTGCTACCCATTTCACTTCATCCACTAGTAGATCAGCCACTCCTTATTTTATTTCAGTAAACACAAACATGTTTGAAATCATATCCGTAATAAGTACAATTTATGTTGTACATTGACATTTGACAACCTGAATATCTGAATTCAGCATGCAGCAAGTGCAGAGGATTAAGACTATAAGTTAGGCATAACATTAATGCTCAGAGTTGTTATTCCCTCCCACAATGCATTTCCCTCACAAAATAAGAAATACATAGTTGCATAAGCGTGTACAAGGCTAATGACCACTGGGGCCATTTTAAGCCTAGTCATGCATCCCAAATCTCTGACAAGTTTTGGTACCTTTGATAAGTGTAAGAAGGGGCTTGGGAGATGGAACATTTACAAGCTGCTGTGTTTAACTTCTTTGCCAAAAACTGGGATTGAACCAGGAACTATTAGATCTTCAGTCTAATGTTCTTCCAACTTAGCTACTTTTTTTATTTATTTATTTTTTAGATGGACTTTGTAATCATTTTATTACAATAATATGTCAAATCAAGAATAAAACATCATTATAAACCAATAAACCACTTAACTCATAAACAGCCAATGTACTCATAACTTGGTCATGTGACAGCTTTGCCTGTACAGGCTGTTCCCTTCCAGCTAAGAGATTTCCCAAATATGCCCTCTCAAAAGACTTGCCATTGGCCACAAGCAACTTTGAAGACAGCTTTCAATTCCTTGTTCTGAAAAATCACCTTACTTTGGAAAGGTGGTAAGAAATTCCACTAGCTACCATACCAAACTGATAACAGGAGCTCCAGAGTCTGCCATTAAATATAGCACTCCCACAAGCTGTATAGGCAGCATACCACAATGAGACTGGCAGACATGATGGTTTGTGTTACAAACTTCATTTAACAAAGCTGTTTCATGTGGTCCAGGGTTCCCCTCAGACTCCATCTGCCTACTGTGACTTTGAGCAAGTCATTAAACAGATATTGCTTTGGGGAAATTAGGCAATGGGGCCAGGCTACTCAATGGTCTGCATACCTATTAGCTACCTATGACTCCATAAGCAATTGCATTCATCTTCAATGGTTAGGGAATTTAAAGAGAATGTGTTTCTGTTTTAAAACTGGACAGAACAATTGAATTTTCATTTTTTTTCTTATTCTAAATATTCAACAATAAGCATTTATCATGATTACCACCAATTTCACAGTAAGTGGCATGAGATGAAAGGATGCATCCCTTTGATTGGAAACACTGAAAATTTGTGAGTCTGACTCCTGAATGATATGTACCTTAACATCCAACAGCTGCCATTGACCGCTGGCTGCTTGAGCATTATTGTGATGTTTACTAGTTTACTAGGTCTTCTAATGTAAATTATGTGATCATTATAATCTAATTTTAATGCTAATTATCAATTTTATGGGTATAGTGTGTCCCTCTATTGCAAGCTTAAAGTGAAAAATGCTTATTTTGAGTCCAGTTGAGAGAAAAGCACATAATGCTATATAGTGCATGGTGGAATTCATTGTATTCATAGATTAGAGCTAGGCTAACTGTCCTTGGGGGGCATTTTAAGCCTAGCCAATTACACCATGTGAGAATCAAACCCCGCACCTTGTGTTTCTAAGATAAGCACCTTACCCATTATGCCAGCCTCCCATTCACCTTGTCTTTGATAGCTCCTACTATAATTTTATGCTATTTTAATGGGCACAGTGTCAGCCCATCAATAGATGGTGGGTACTAATGACACAGTATTTCACAGAGGGTCAGAAAATCTTTGACACATACTATTAGTACATAGACAGATGAAAATCTGAATTGCTGGAAAAACTTTGGATTTATATAATCAAAAGTATATCTGAATCTTCTATAAAACAATTATTAATACATAAAAATTATAAAAAAACATCTGGAAGATTTAATTTCATTAAAACTCTGATTCCTTGGTATAAAGCACTGGCATTAAAACAAGTATGCATTCTATCAGAACTTAAATAAACAAACTTGCAAAGAGAATAATTGCCTTAGCAGTATATACCCCAATAGCTAAATCTATAATATAACAAAGAATCCACAGGTTTTGTCCATCGAATTATGTCCACTGGTGTATGAGATTGAACTTGTAGCTCAAAGCTATAAATGAAAATAAGTCTCTCTCTGTAACATACCTCACTTTCGTTTTAACCATCCTAACTGGATCTTTCCTCGTCATGCCACTATAGTATGGGACAAAAACAGTGTTAATTTTGTCACCTAGATCTTGTTTTACACTACAACGAGACGAAAAACAGTTGTGTTGATATAGAACAAATCTTATTATATTGCAATAATTCTTGCCTAGTTTTATTACTGGTCTCATGGTCTTGTGGTGTGATATATATCCTCCCTTCTTATTTGGGTCTTCTCTTTTCAGGTTCATCTTAAATCTATAATACCCCCTTCCTTAAGACATGTACAACCTTTGCAGTTATTTCTTAGTTTTAGTGCCTCGCATAATGAAGTTAATTGTAGTGCAAATACATAGTAAAATTGATCCAGTACGTACTTAAACAACTGAAAAAATGCTGACATCCAAATTAAAATGTATAATTTAAGAATCCTTTTTATAACACCATAGATGAAAGCAGATTAAATAGTTGTGCTAGTCATAATATTTTTGCTAAAAGTAATCCTAATTACAATGATTTTTCTGTACTATCAAATTAGCAGGATAAAGCACGACTTTGACACGTTATATGATGACTGTTTTATTTCAATTTGAAAAAAATATAATTTAATTCATTTCTGTAATTTTATAATGCATTAAGTAGATGTCCAATTATAGTAATAGCAACAATGTATATCTAACTGTTACATTAATGATGAAATCATTCAGCCCCCTAAGGACTTGATTAACTAGAAAATTTAATTATACTACAGAGCTCAAGTAATTCAGAAACCTACATCAAATTATTACTATTGTTCTATGCTGGTTTATTTGATAGTTTTAAAATGTTTTAAATACTTTCATTTTTTATTTTAGCTATCACCTGTTTTGATAATTTTAAAACTGTATTAAATTATTTAAAATATTTTTACCTATGACCTGGTCCCATACTTCAAACAGTAAAAGGGTTAATATACAGCAAGATAGTGAGAATATAAAGACACAATGTCAAATTCAGTTGTTCACACATTATGCCAGTGATAAGGCACTTTGCTAATTAATGGTGTTCTTTATACCCGTATTTCATTCTCAAGCAGACTTGACTTTTAAAGTCTTCTGTAAGTAATCAAGAACTATTTATGTAAAATGAATTTCTTAAATTAGAAGCAAAGAAATTTCATATTATTGAGCCAAAAACATTAGAAATTTTATACAATACCATGGCTGCATAACCATTAATTTCTTGAACCAAGTATATAGCAAAACGGTGCATAATGTTTTATAAGAAATTCAGCATACTCTCATTCTATAATACAGTATATTTTATGCATATGTTTTACACAGTTTTTGTAAACTCATACCTCCCTTTTCTATGTTAAAAGAACAGTAGTTTCATTTAGTCATCAAAATGCTGAAAGGAAAACTATTGAAGTATGTCTTTTGTAACATCACTGAAAACATAATTTTTTGAGGGGAGTTGTACTGGGTTTGACCACATATAGGAACTCTTCTGGCCATTTATCACCATATGACCAGCAAAACATTTCTTACAACACCCATATCTGCTGTTTTCCTATGGCTGTGTCCTATACTGATCCTAATAATGTTTGTGTTTATGACATTCCATGATTTTTAAACAAATCCATATTATAATGTTGTTAATAGATCTCTACAATTTCAACTTGCTAATTCTTTGCCATTTCCTTTTCAAGTGTTTGTCTTATATGTTCTTTCTACCAGTGAGAGAACAGTACTAGGACAGCTATTTTTAATTTTGCACTACTTGCAATGACCTCCCCTTCTCTCTCCTCTCTTCCTATTTGTCTCACTTCCCACTAATAATTCACTTCTCATAACTTAACGCCTGCTTACTTCTATCCTGCCTGAATCTTTCCACCTTCCCTGAATTATTTGTTTTTTGACTTTGATCCCTGCTATGAATATTTTCTTTATTTCTGGTTCCCACTGTCCCTATACTTTCATGTCTTTGCTTCCATCACATTTCATCTCTGTCACAGCTCCTTCTGACTTTATATCTGCATTCTGATGCACTTGTTACTATCTTAAGTACATTTCTTTTAATTATTTTTCATATTTCAGCAGCTTCTTATTTTGTGCAGAGGAGGAATTCATAGGATACTGCAAGGTGAGTAAGATGAGTATAAATATATATGCTACATTTGTGAAGAAACAGAAATAAAAAAATGTATGCCAGTAGCATGGCATTTCAGTACAGTTTCAGTAACCTGTTTCCCCAGCATATTTTATTGATTTATTTACCACTGCAACTACCTCCTTCAAATCTGTGCCCCTTTCTCTTATACAAACACGTTTCTCAAAATGCATTTATTAATTTCCTAGTCTGTGCCACTCCTTTCTCATACTGGCAGATCATCATTATTTATTTAACATTTGTTAACCAGGAAAGTCCGACTTGGAACGAAGCCAATTTTCAGTGGAGGTCCAGGGAGAAATACTCCAGATGCATGTCTTTGTAATGTGGGAGGAAATTGGAACACCCAGAGGAAACCCACATGAATGCAGGGAGGACATGCAGACTCTGCACAGAAGGCACCCCAGCTGAGAATCAAACCAGATAATCTCTTGCTGTGAGGCGACAACACTACCGCTGCACCACTGCAATGTCCAAGTATTTTTAAAGGGAATAAATGACTAACTTCTGATTTTAACGGAAGCATATTCCATAATCTTGGATGGTGTTGTAGGATGTATATTTCACATTTGTTTCAGTTTTTTCACATTTACTGTTAGTATTTGGTTCATCAATTTGATATTAGCTCTCTGTAGTAAGCTTCATGCCTAGGCTTTCAAGTTAAAGATCAGGCATTGTCTTGTAGGCCAGCAGAGGTCACCTTTTAATACAGAATATGATGATAATTCCTGCATTTATATTACACAATCAAACTTTTAAAAGTTTGAACGTCATATGGTCGACAACATATGATCAAACTTTTAAAAGTTCGAAAATGTAATAAAAAAAAATAAATAAACCAAAGAAAAAAATCTACCTGAATGGTTTAAGAAGGAGGGGCAAGCCCCCCTGCACCCTCCACACCCCACCACTCTTTAAATATACAAACTCCGAGATCATACTACAGTGCAGAAAAGGGAAATCTTCCCATTCTGCACTGTACGGAGATCTCCATTGAAGCATTCAGACTTTTAAAAGTTCAAACATATGGTGTCGACCAAATGATATTCGAACTTTTAAAAGTTCAACAACTTGATATAGACCCTAATTCCTGATGTGTTTGAGTAGCTCAAGTTTTCTAGTATTTTGACCCTTCTTGTATGGAATGAATGTACCTTTTCAGTTTTTTTTTTTTTTTTTTTTTTTTGTAAATGCTACAAAACGCATCAAAATGAGAACATTTGCACGCAGGTTGTGATATGCAATATGCAGACAAATGTAGAAAACATAAAGTGAAATATATTGCATGCAAAAAATATATCTAACAGTTGCCTTCCTGCTTACAGAAAAAAGGGGGAGGGAAGAAAAATGTAACCAGCTATCTTGCCAAATAGCATATATGTATATATATATATATATATATATATATATATATATATATATATATATATATATATATATATGTGTGTGTGCTAGCATTATACCTCCCAGCAGCAAGTATCATTTTCTTCACTGTATACTGCTGTTTTATCAAAGTTGTACATACAATATTATACATTAATCATTTGCAACAGTTCTACCTTTAATTTATAGCATCTGACTCAAATGAATACACACATACTGACAGAACATACATAACTACAGATACCTCTATGCATATTGTTAATTAAATAAAACACAAATATTATTTTCTGCATTTATAAATCAAGCTTACTGGTTTACCATATAGAAAAATAGAGCATACAATGCCTGTGAGGCTTCTATGCACAGACTTAACCACTCTTATCTACTGTGAAATCATTCAGTCATTGCACTTATGAGGCTGATACCATTTTCTCAAATCTGTAAATATTAACAATCATAAGGTACAGTAATGTAATGAAATAAGAAAATGGAAGAGAGTTGGAGAAGGAATAAAGAAGAAAAAGGTAAACAAAGCATTTTGCAGTTTATAGATTAGAGAATGTAGTCATAGATTCATAAAGTTTAATAGTTAGACTCAGTCAATGGACCATAATCACATTGCCAAATCACTTATAGGGCATTTCCTACCTATAGCATGAGAGTATGTGTAATCACTTACCTGCCTACAGCATGAGAATATCTGTAATCACTTACCTGCCTACAGCATGAGAGTATGTGTAATCACTTACCTGCCCACAGCATTAGAGTATCTGTAATCACTTACCTGCCTACAGCATGAGAATATCTGTAATCACGTACTTGCCTACAGCATGATAGTATGTGTAATCACTTACCTGCCTACAGCATGATAATATCTGTAATCACTTACCTGCCTACAGCATGAGAGTATCTGTAATCACTTACCTGCCTACAACATGAGAGTATGTGTAATCACTTACCTGCCTACAGCATGAGAATATCTGTAATCACTTACCTGCCTACAGCATGAGAGTATGTGTAATCACTTACCTGCCTACAGCATGAGAATATCTGTAATCACTTACCTGCCTATAGTATGAGAGTATCTCTTTCTATGTAACAGAAGATCATTCCAGATGGGGGAAGAACTCAGTAATACATCTGTCCTACAAATGTGTAATATTTATTTGTTGATGAAGATTTGTGTCTTTAGTCTGAGTGTTTTGGGGTGAATCATTTGTTTTTTGGAGATGTACAAGATTAAGGGGAGAAAGATCCTTGATAGCATAGAATGGTGGATGTAAATTACTCTGCAGGCATCTATAAGACACATAATCTAGGTGCAGAGCCTTAAGACTGCCTTGGTAGCTGAAGGCCTTTAGTCAAGTGATCTTTTTATTTAGGAACCTCTGGGGTCTTTCTAGGTGTATGATGTACTTTTATAGATACATGCTAACAGGGCCATTATATTGTATTACTGGATTTTTGACAGTACACCCATTAATTCCCTTTGAAAGAGTAGGACCATTAATTCCTGTGGTTAGAAGTGGAGGTCTAATGCCATGGGAGGTAAACATGTGAACAGTCTGTCTGTGTAGAGTTTTCATAGGTTCATAGGTTCATAGGTTTATACTAGGCTATCTGCCCTAAGGCATTTATAAGCCTAGCCCAAAGTTTTGTGGCTTACGCCACCCCTTATGTTAAAAAATACTGTGCCCATTAGTTTGTTGTGTCTCTGTCCAGCAGTGACACAGAGATGATTTCCGGGGTAAACCTACGATCTCCCATCCACCGGTCAAGATTTCTCTTGAACAGAGCCAGCGAAGTGCTCTGCCTCACATGGACCGGGATTTTATTCCACAGCATAGGGAGTCTCTGGGTGACAAATCTATCCCTCCAGCATGTCCTATTTATATCCGTGCTAAGGTTTAAGTCGCTTGCTCTAGCGGATCTGGTAGATTTGGATTTTTTGAGGTGGAGCATGTCCATTAATTCCGGGTTGGACATGGCCTTGTATGTCAGGCACAGGTCACCTCTGAGCAGGCGGTATGCGACTGAATAGAGCTGGAGTTTCTTCAGTCTGGCAGCATATGACAGATTTTGGAGTCCCTTTATCCTTTTGGTGAGGAACTTTTGGGGTCTCTCCAATTGCTGCAGGTGTCGGGTGAGATACATCCCGAATGGGGCATTGTACTCAATCATTGGTCTGATAAGTGAAGAGTACAGGGAACAATGACCTCACTTGATCTGGATGTGAATCCCTTCATGATCAGGTGGGCAATGTAGAAGGTCTTTCTAACCACTTTAGCAATGTGAGTGTCAAAAGAAAGGCCACTGTCAACCTGGGTCCCCAGGTCCCTGATAACCTCTTCTGTGCTTAATGGATTGCCACCTATATGGTAGCTTGGGGTTACCTTGTTTTTCCCGAAGGGTATGACTATACATTTTTGGCATTTAACTTCAGGCCATGGCTCTGGCACCAGCTATCAGTTTCCGTGAGACCCCTCTGAAGGATATCTGTGTCCGATGTACTTTCCACTATAGCGCCCAGTTTGCAGTCATCTGCAAACTTTGTCAGCCATAGTCCTCCTATGTTTGCCTGTACTTCTGAGAAGTAGATGCCGAACAACAGGGGGCCAAGGACTGAGCCCTGTGGGACACCACTTGTGACCGGCTTGGAGTCTGACATGGCGCCAGCAACTCTAACCCTGTGGGTTCTGTCCTTTAGTCAGTTTGCAACCCATCTTGTGACATATGGGTTTACATTTAAGCTGGTAAGTTTCTCTATAATACCCGAGTGGGGTATTGTGTCGAAAGCTTTTGCAAGGTCAAGGTAGGCTGTATAGACTGCCTTTCCCTCATCAATAGCCTTGGTGACTGTTTCGAAGAAGTTGACCAAGTTCAAAAGGCAGGATCTGCCCTTGACAAAGCCAAACTGGGTCAGGTCCAATGTATGCAAGTCCCCTATGTCTTTGTTTATGAGTTCCATTATGATCCTCTCCATAGCTTTGCAGACCAGGCTTGTTAAGCTTATGGGGCGGTAATTACCAGGGTCTGTAGAGGCACCGCCTTTGTGGAGTGGGACCACAGTTGCCGTACGCCACTCCTTGGGCATGTATCCTGTGGTAAGGCTAAGATTAAACAGCTGCCTTATATGTGGGTTTAGTTCCTCATTTAGTTCATGTAGCACACAGCCGGGGACACCATCCGGTCCCATTGATGCTGTGTTTTTAGCTTTAGAGAGAGCAGCTTTCACCTGTGCATTTGAGATGTCTGGGAGGCTACACTCCGCTGGGATAGTTATCTCTCCTTTTGGGGGGGAGAGGGGGGTGAAGTTTGCACTAAACCTGTCTGCCAGTATGTTGGCAATGTCTGTGGGTTCAGTGATTTTTGTATCATTTAGGACTAATTCTGCGCATATCTGGGAGTTTCCACCCAGGTTTCTAACATAGCTGAAGAAGGCCTTATGATTGTCTTTTGAATCTATTGCAATTTTTCTCTCAAAGTTGGCCTTGGATGATTTTATGAGTGCTCGTATTTTTTTACTAATAATGATCAAGGGTGTCTTCTCTTTTATGGATTTTGCTCTATCATGTAACAGCTTTCTCCTCTTATTGTAAAGTTTGTTTATGGCTGGGGTCCACCAGACTGGACGTTTGCCCTTGGTGGAAAGAGTCTTGGTTTTATTAGGGATTGCCTGATCCATGCAGTCCTGGAGGTGTTCGTAGAAGGCATTTGTAAGGGCTTCCGCAGCTTGGGTTATGGTTTCCACTGGCTCGGGGGCCTTGAAGGATACCACACCAGTCTTGAGTAGTGTGAAGTTTGCTTTAGAGAAGTTCTTCACTGTGGTCTTTTTTGTTTGGGGTGGGGGAGGGATGTGGATTTCCAGTGAGATAAGTTTGTGATCTGATCTCACCAATGAGGGATATACTTCCAGTGTGGAGCATTTTGTCCCCATGTTTGTGATGATGAGATCTAGTATATTTTCTCCTCTTGTGGGAACAGTGACTAGTTCCATGGCATTTGAATTTATGAACTCCAGGAACCTTTGGGCTAGAAAGTTGGGGCTTGAGTAATGTTCCCAGTCTATATTCGGGTAGTTGAAGTCACCCAATATAATGGTGTTTGGAGATACATTTATACCCTTCAGTGTCTTCAGGAAGGCTGTGTGGGGTTCCTGAGTTTGAGAGGGTGGCCTGTAGCATGCTACAAATTGTAGAGCAGTTTTGCCTATGGTTAATTGCACCTGGATGGTTTCCAATGCTTCGTGCATTGCCACCAACCTGGAGGTGTGGGTATCCTTGATGAATATGGATACACCCCCTCCTTTTGTGGTGTTGTCCGGGTTTTGGGGCTGGAACGCATGATATGAGGTAAAACCTGATAATGCCGGGGTGCTCTCAGGAGCCTTGAACCAGGTTTCAGTCACAGCACAGACATCAATGTTCTCCATAGTGAGAAGGGCCTTGAGTGCATGCATTTTGATATTTAGACTTCTGGCATTGAGCAGCATTACCCTTAGTTTCTTCCCATTTTTGTTTTCTAGGGTGGTAGGTTTAGAATTTGAGCCTTGCCTAAAAAAGGCACTATGGGGGTGGCAAGAGCCTTAGCCAATATCCGGAATCCCAGGGGTGACAGGTGCAAGCCATCCCTTGCGAAGCAGCGTGGCTTGTCAAGCATGTCATCCCAGGCAGACAGACACTGGATCCCCTTTGAATGACACCAGAAATTAAGCCAATTGTTAAAGCTGATCATCTTGTCTCTATGTCGTGGCATCATTCTTGGTGAAGGAAGGATACTGCTCAGGGTCAGGGTCATACCTGTCTGGGCTACATAATCAGAGAGCTCCTCTATGTCTCTTTTCATGTAGTCCAGGGTGGTACGTCTCAGGTCGTTCACACCAGCATGGACAATGACTGTGTCATATTTGTATTTGCTGTGGAGTGACCCGAGTGCTTGTGTTATGTGGCGGATTCTAGCGCCCAATAGGCAGCTTACTGTGACCCTCTCCTTGTTCAGCCTGATGAGTGGGACGTCAGTGTGTCTGACTATGGAGTCAACTATGACAAGTATGTTTGGTGTTGTATTTGGCCTTAAGGGCTGTGACTGCTTTGCACACTGATTTTGTGGTTTATGTGTTGCCTGTGGTGTGTCATGAGGTGGCAGTTGCTTGGATGTCTGCTTTGGAGGCCTCTGCTGTTTAGGTAAATTTTTGCTCAGAGCCTCCGAGTATGACTTTGTGTGTTTATGTGTTTGATTCATTGTTGTGATAGCTTTATGTGAGACTGGTTTTGTGGAGTGTGTAGTTGCCTTCTCCTCCTGTCTGGTCTTGCCAGTCCTGAGTTGAGAGAGCTCAGCCTCCAGTTTGGCTAAATAGCTGCATCTCTCACAAGTATTTGTGTTATGTGGGAGGAGGAGAGGGTTGTCAGTGTACATAAGGCAATTGTAACATTGCTTCAATATTCCCAAATTCACCAACTGGACAGGAGAGGACGCCAGCATCTGACCCTTCGACATGCTAGAGAAATTTAGAAGTTAGGGGTGTAACTGAATAAGAGAGGACTTAGTAAGGAAGTGGGTACTCCTGGGGGGGGGTTGCTAGTGAGGGTCTTTGTGTAATACAGAAGTGCTAAACCTGAAAAGAAGATGCTTTTAAGACAAGTAAAAGCTTTTAGGAACAAGTGCTGCGCTTTTTAGTTAATAGATATACTGTTTAGATTACTAGTAGAGCAGTTCTAAGGGAAAAAATGAAGAACAGACTTTATGGAGCCAGAAAAAGTTTAACCTTGTTAAACCAGCGCTGCCCGATGCTGCTCTAGTGGCAACTCCACGCTAAATCGCGCTAAAGCACTCTAAAGCGTGCTTGATAGTAGGGGCTGGAAAGAGCCAGGAATTGACCCAAAATGGCCAATAAAACTACAGTTTCAAGTCAGTAACCACTCCCACGGGGCAGGAAGCAACTCAATGTTTATCACTGCCACTGATCAACAGAGAGACTTTCCTTTAGCCCAAGCAAAAATGGCCTCACAGAAACTGACAAAACAGTTCAAGAACGGCAAGCCTGTAACTTGAACTTTTTTAAATCTCAGAAAAGTGGGAAAAAAGCAAGATTTTTTTTGGTTGTTTTTTCAGAGATAAAAGAGGTTCACAAGTAATATCAAGTTATAACAGTGCAGTAAATGACCCCACACAAGAGTGCTAGGTCAAAGACAGAAAATATGCAAGTTTTGAGAAAAAAACGATTTTAAAATTAAGTGCAAACAGGAAATTCAGTATACAGCTTTTGGTTGTGCTCTAAATACAGCTACTAATGCAGAAATCAAGTTTAACAAGCCAGAAAATGCTCAAACTAGGCAGCTATGCAGAAAAACTTATCAAATAAACAGAGGAAAAATATTTAAAATCTCAAAAGTGGCTCCTTTCTTCTCTCAGCATTTTCTCCTCTTGGTGGGTGCTTCACCAACAGCCAACAAGCCTGAAAAGATGCCAAAACCACGAGGCAACTAGGTTTTAAGAGAGGAAGATGAAGGAGTTTTGGAAATGACCCCTTTTGGCCAATAAAACTACAGTTTCAAGTCAGTAACCACTCCCACGGGTGGGCAGGGAAGCAGCTCAATGTTTTTCACTGCCACTGATCAACAGAGAGACTTTCCTTTAGCCCAAGCAAAAATGGTGTCAATGTGCCTGCACTTGTCTGTGTGTGTTCATTGTTGGTGCCTGTGCAACTACATTGCATAGGTTAATAGGGGGAACACTAGTGGGGCTACCTGTAAATGTCCAATGATTAATTCTGAAACATGACAATGAGAGTAACCATTTGAAATATCAGGACCAACTAAAGTGAGTCCCAAAACATGAGACTGAATGTCTGAAAGAATACATTTACATATACTAAGTCTGAGATGCCATTTCTCTAAATATTCCCTTTTCTCTGAGGTATGATGATGTCAGAGTTGGTATATATAAGTTTGGGGGAAGTTTTAAAGAGAAGAACGATTTTCAGGATTCAAGTTGCAAGTACAGAAAAGTCCTGGAACAACCTTGTGTTAATCAGGATCTGAGCTTAAATCAGAAGATGAAAGGTTAAAATTATCTGCACAGGATAGTGGACACATTGGTTTATAAAGTCCACTGGACATGTGGGAGACACAGACAAATGCAAGATTTGTAAAACAGAACTGGAAACAGTGACACACCTTGTTGCTGGGTGTCGTACACTAATGGCAGAGGGCCTGTATACTGAAAGGCATAATAATGTGGTAAGACTGTTGTACTGGGGATTGTGCAAACATTGCATTACTGAAATAGCTAAGAAGCACTGGAAACGTAAGCCGCAAAGAAATACAGAGAATGATGAAGGTTATAACACAAGGGATCACCCATTACCAACAGTTCAAAAAACAGATATAGTGGTCCATGAAAAGAAGACAAAAGTAGTACTGATCATTGAAATTGCTGCACCCAGTGATTACAGTGTCTTGGGTACAGAGAGACACAAAGTCAGAAAATATCAGGATTTGCAAGCCAAAATGAGGGCAATGTGGAAGAAGGATACCCAGTTATTTCCAGTAGCAGTAGGAGCAATGGGTTTCATAAAAGATAATTTACAGAAGTATATAGATATGCTACATGTAACTCTGTATGAATTGCAGAAGGAGTCAATTCTGGGCCCATTGTGGGTGCTGTGAGGAGAACTTCTGTCTAACACCAAAGACTGAAACAATGCTGATTTCATGAACTTTATTCCTACCCTAACTTAGGAATCGGGTCAATTCCCATCATAGTATTAAAAACCCAAAATACTTGGAGAAATTAAAATGGGTTATGGCTTCATTATTTATTGATTTTATGTTATATTCACAATTTTCCCTTTCATAGATGTATAGGTTCTTAGGAGATTACTAGGCTTATGGCCCAAGAACCCTTAGAATCCTAGCCATGTTTAACAAGAGTTTCACAGTTTTCAGTATTTAGGTGAACAAAGTTCTCAGAGGTATGCACCTGTGCTATGGTATCTAATACCAACAGCTTCTGTCCATGAGGAACATGGGCACCACTCCCGGAGTAAATTTACAATTACCCATCCATTGATCTAGGTTGCACTTGAATAAGGACAGGTAAGAACTTTATTTCACATTAATGGAAAGATTGTTCCAGAGAAGGGGGTAGCTTTTGAGAGTCATATCTATTTCTTCAACATGATTTATTTATGTCAGAGACCAGATTAAAATCCCTGGAATGAGTGACCCTCATGCTGTTTGATTTACGAATGTGTAACGTTTCCATCAGAGCCAGATCGGAGACTGCCATATAGGTCAGAAAGAGATCTCACCTTAGTAGTCTGTAGGAGACAGAATACAGTGATAGGGCATTCAGCTGTTACATGTAGGACTTATTATTTATACCCTGTATCTTCCTGGTGAGAAACCTCTTGGGTCACTCCAACTCTTACAGATGTCTGGTGAGGTATATGCAAAAGCGTGCATTGTAGTCAATCATTGGTCTGATGAGGGCTAAGTACAATGGAACTATAATATCCTTTCATCTGGATGCCATGCCCTTCCTTATGAGTTGTGCCACATAGAAAGGCTTTCTCACCACTGTGGATACATGGTGGTCAAAGTTCAGATTACTATCAATCTGAGTACCTAGATCAGAAACCACTGGGTCTATTCTTAGGTAGGTGCTGTCTATATTGTAATTATCTGCTGTGTTTGCTTTCCCAAAGGGATTAATTATGCTTTTTTTTTCCATTTAGTTCAATCCATGGCTATGGCACTAATCTTTTGTCTGCATTAATCCTTTCTGCAGTATACCAGTGTTATTCAGGGATTCTGTGATTGCCCCCAATTTGCAGCCATCCATGAACTTGGTCAACAAAAGACCATCTACATAATACCTGAGTGGGGAATTCTGTCAAATGCCTTTGTCATGTCAAGATAGAAAATATGCACAGCTCTTCCCTCATCCATGGCCTTGGTGACCTTCTCAAAGTCTTCAACCAAATTTAACAAACATGATCAACCCTTAATGAATCCAAACTGGGTTGGGTTCAGTGCCTGGAGATCAACTATGTCCTTGTTAATAAGGTCCATGATGATTCTTTCCATGGTCTTACAGATAATGCTAGTCAGACTTATGGGTATATAATTCCCTGGGTTGATTGATGGTCTCCTCTTGTGCAAAGAGATGACTGTTGCTGTCCTTCATTCTGCTTGAATATAGCCTGTCTGGAGGCTATGGTTAAGTAGGGTCTAAGTGGGTCTACTACGCCATGTTTTAAGTTATTTAAAAGGCAGCCCAGGATGTTGCCAGGACCCATTGATATTGTGTGTTTAGCCTTAGAGAAAGCAGAGATGACCTGATCTTTTGAGATAATAGGCTGAGGAATGGTGGTAGGTATACTGTGAAGGGCAACCAGTGGGGACGGGGGGGTGAAGTTTGATACAAATCTGTCAGCTAGCAGGTTGGCTATTTTATCCAGTTGGGTATGGGTGGTCCCATCGACAACCATCTCTGTGTACAGCTAGCTATTCACTTTAGATTTCATACATGGCTAAAAAATGGTTTGTGATTTTCCTTGGCTAGGGAGGCGATTTTTATGGAGGACTTGACCATATCTCTGATTTTTTTGTCTAGACTAGTGAGGGATTTCTTCTACTGCTGAGTCTGTTCCGACTTATTTTTGGTCATTAGTTTCTTTTGTTGTATAGCCTGTTTATACCAGGGTGGGTTGTGTTTCCGGCATGACCTGGGTTTAATCCGGTCCAGTACTGCTGATCCTATACAACTGCTTAAGGGGCTATACAAGGTATCGGTGTATACCTCTGCATAGGATTCTGTGTTTTCTAGGTTTGGTGGAGCTTTGAAAGTTTTTATGCCATCGCTTAGTAGGAGATAATTTGTCTTGGAGACATTCTTTAGCATTTTTGAGCTTAATGGGATATCTGGCCTTATATTTATTTTCAAGGAGACCATTTTGTGGTTTGATCTTACCAAAGAGGAAATTACACAAGGTGGGTGTAACACTCCCCCATGTTAGTGAATATTATGTCTAGGATATTTGATTTGAGACCCTAGTGGGCATGCCAACCAGCTGTTCCAGAGCATTTGCATTGACAAAGTCCAAGACCCTATAAGTGATTGGTCATGTATTTTCCCCAGCCAATTGTAGGATAGTTAAAATCACACATGAGTAAGGTAGTCGGCTGTATGGTGAGTGAATCTAGTAAGTCTAGTTGCTCAGTATGTTTTTCCTGGTTCATGGTGGGTGACCTATAGCTAGTGATAATGTGGTAGGGGATTTTGCCTATGTTTAGTTGGACATGGAGAAGCAAGACAGAGTCATACTGTTTGACCAGTCTTGAGGTCCATTATCCTACATGAAGATGGCTACACCTTCTCTTGCTCAGTTGGTGGTCTTAATGTAGGCATTGTAGTATTGCATAGCCAGGGTGCTTTCTGTGTCTTTGAATCATGTCTCATTGACTGCACACACCTCAGCATTTTCCAAGGTGTGTTATGCTTCTAGGAGTGCAGCTTCTTGTTTAGACTCCTAGCACTGAGCAGCAACACCTTCAACTTATCAAAGGAAGATTTTGTTATGCTGGGAGATTGGTGACTTTGGCACTGCTTAAAAAAGGCACTATAGGGGTGGCTAAAGCCTTTGCCAGTATCCAAAAGCTTAGAGGAGGGGGGTGCAGACCACCTCTGGCAAAACAGCATCGCCTGTCGATCATGTCCTCCCAGGCTGACAAATATTGGACCCCTTGGACAGACACCAAAAAAGTTATTCCAATTGTTGAAGTCAATCATTTTTGTTTGTATTATGGCATCATCCTCAGTGAAGGTTGAGAGCCCAATCATATCTCTCTTCAGGTAGTCCAGGGAGGTATGTCTTAGGTTATTCGCACCCACATGGGCTTCAGCATCGGTAACTTTTGTTGATGTTCATTTGCGGTCTTTGCGTCTCTGGTTTCTAAATTTCTGTGACTGATATCACCTCCTGCTATGTCGAATACATCGAGCAACAGGTGTCGATGTATACATTTTTGCTTTGGTTTACTTTTTGGCATTCCGGATTCAGCATTTTAGGTTGACATTCTAAACAGTTAACCAAAGCAGATTCAAAATACTAATATTAAACCATATATATATATATATATATATATATATATATATATATATATGTGTGTGTGTGTGTGTGTGTGTGTGTGTGTGTGTGTGTGTGTGTGTGTATGTATGTATATATATATATATATATATATATATGTATATATGTATATATATATATATATATATATGTATATATATATATATATATATATATATATATACATCATCATTCTCTTTCGGCTTTTCCGTTAGGGGTCCACAGCGGATCATCTCTTTCCATTTCTTCCTATCCTCTGCATCTTGCTCTGTCACACCAACCGCCTGCATGTCCTCTCTCACCACGTCCATAAACCTTATCTTAGGCCTTCCTCTATTCCTCTTACCTGGCAGCTCCATCCTTAGCATCTTTTTCCCAATATACCCATCATCCCTCCTCAGCACATGTCCAAACCAACGCAATCTCGTCTCTCTTGCTTTGTCTCCAAACTGTCCAACATGAGCTGACCCTCTAATATACCGATTCCTAATCCTATCCATCCTAGTCACACCGATTGCAAATCTTAACATCTTTAACTCTGCCACATCCAGCTCTGACTCCTGCCTTTTGTCAATGCCACTGTCTCCAACCCATATAACATAGCTGGTCTCACTACACTCTTGTAGACCTTCCTTTCACTCTTACGGATACCCGTCTGTCACAAATCACTCCTGACACTCTTCTCCACCCATTCCACCCTGCCTGTACTCTCTTCTTCACCTCTCTTCCACATTCACCATTACTCTGAACTGTTGATCCCAAGTACTTAAACTCGTCCACCTTTACCAACTCTACTCCCTGCATCCTCACCATTCCTCTACCCTCCCTCTCATTTACACACATATATTCTGTCTTAGCCCTGCTGACCCTCATTCCTCTGCTCTCTAGAGCATATCTCCACCTCTCCAGAGTCTCCTCAACCTGATTCCTACTCTCACTACAGATCACAATGTCATCTGCAAACATCATAGTCCACGGGGCCTCCTGTCTGATCTCATCTGTCAACCTGTCCATCACCACTGCAAATAAGAAAGGACTCAGAGCTGATCCTTGATGTAATCCCACCTCCACCTTAAACGGATCTGTCACTCCCACTGCAGTCCTCACCACTGTCACACTACCCTCGTACATATCCTGTACCACTCTTACGTACTTCTCTGCCACTCCCGACTTCCTCATACAATACCACAACTCTTCTCTAGGCACCCTGTCATATGCTTTCTCCAAGTCTACAAAGACGCAATGCAACTCCTTCTGACCTTCTCTGTATTTCTCCATCAACACTCTCAGAGCAAACATTGCATCTGTAGTGCTCTTTCCTGGCATGAAACCATACTGCTGATCACTAATCATCACCTCCCTTCTTAACCTTGCTTCCACTACTCTTTCCCATAACTTCAAGCTGTGACTAATCAGTTTTATCCCTCTGTAGTTACTGCAGCTCTGCACATCACCCTTATTCTTAAAGATAGGTACCAAAACACTTTTTCTCCACTCCTCAGGCATCCTCTGACTTTCCAAAATTTCATTAAACAATCTAGTTAGAAATTCCACTGCCATTTCTCCTAAGCACCTCCATGCTTCCATTGGTATGTCATCTGGGCCAACAGCCTTTCCATTCTTCATCCTCTTCATAGCTGCCCTTACTTCCTCCTTGCTAATCTGTTTCACTTCCTGATTCACTATCCCCACATCATCCAACCTTCTCTCTCCTCATTCTCTTCATTCATCAGCCTCTCAAAATACTCTTTCCATCTACTCAACACACTCTCCTCTCTTGTGAGTACCTTTCCCTCACTATCCTTTATCACCCTTACATGCTGCACATCTTTCCCAGCTCTGTCCCTCTGTCTAGCTAATCGGTACAGGTCCTTTTCTCCCTCTTTAGTGTCCAATCTCTCGTACAACTCTCCATATGCCCTATCCTTAGCTTTTGCCACCTCTCTCTTTGCCATGCGCCTCATCTCCTTATACTCATGTCTACTTTCTTCATCTCTTTGACAATCCCACTTCTTCTTCGCCAGCCTCTTCCTCTGTATACTCTCCTGTACTTCCTCATTCCACCACCAGGTCTCCTTGTCCTCCTTCCTCTGTCCAGATGTCACACCAAGCACCGTTCTAGCAGTCACCCTTACTAGTTCTGCTGTAGTTACCCAGCTATTCGGTAACTCTCCACTGCCTCCCAGTGCCTGTCTTAACTCTTCCCTAAACTCCACTTCACAATCACCCTTTTTTAACTTCCACCATTTAATCCTTGGCACAGCTTTCACATTCCTCCTCCTCTTCTTGATCACCAACGTCATTCTACATACCACTAATCTATGCTGCTTAACTACACTTTCACCTGCCACCACTTTACAGTCTCCAATCTCCTTAAGACTGGCCCTCCTACATAGTATATAATCAACTTGTGAGCATCTTCCTCCACTCTTGTACGTCACCCTATGCTCACACACACACACACACACACACACACACACACACACACATAGATGGCTAGATATCTCTTTCTCTTTCTCTCTACATATAGATACAGATATAGATATAGATAAATATATGGGCATGATATAATACATTGAACATGCACAATATCAGCCTCAGTTTGGTTGATAGGTATTTCTTGGGTAGCGGAATATTCCCTTTCTTTGGGATTTGTGCAAATTTTAGAATTAGTATACATAATTAGCCTGGGGTATAGGAGTTTGCAAGGGGGGTTGCCCTCCTGCAAACCCTTGCTGCTGATTTAGCCTGCTTTGGGGATTACCCTGGATCATGTGTAGTATGTGTTGATTTCAAAGTTTTGATATCAATGCTTTTTACGTCGACATTATAAATGTTCGCGGTATTATAATACATTCATATGTGTGTGTGTGTGTGTGTGTGTGTGTGTGTGTGTGTATATATATATATATATATATATATATATATATATATATATATATATTTATACGGGTGTACTTCGGATCGTCGAGATGACAATATCAAAAACCCATTTCAGTGAACTACCGCAGGGCAATGAAGATGTTCACAAGTTAAGTAACCAGTCATCCAGAAATTAACAAAACCTAAACTGCACCATCCCCAACACACAGGTGGGGGGGCTTCACCCTCCTCAACCCCCAATGAGGGTGGCTGTGCCCCCTTCATCCTCCCTAACTAAATATACCAACTCAGAGATTGCACTGCAGTTGGGAAAAGACAAAGTTCACTTTGTTGGCCAACAGGTTATGTACCCTAGAAAGATCTTCTTTGCTGTGGTAATTCACTGAAATGGGTTTTCTATATTGTCATCTCAACTATCTGGTCTTCGATTATATGGGTTTGCGATGATCTGAAGGGGACCCATATATATATATATATATATATATATATATATATATATATATATATATATATATATATCTACACTCAAACACACACACACGTATATATAGATGTATGTGTGCATGTATTTATGTGCATGTCTGTCTCTAGGACAAAACAGAATAAATACAACAAGTTATACAGCTGTGCACCTTTCTTCTAGTGTCATGTATGTTTTATTATAATGAAGTGTTCTACAAAACAGTTGAGCCCCCATCCTAGCGGGAGATACATTGTTTACTTATTTCACCATTGCATAGCCAATTTGACATGAAAAGCCAAAAACTTTGGTAGTCCAGTTCCAATAGTAATTCTCACATATTAGGTATCTTGTTAACAGGTCCCATTTAAAAGCAATCACCAAAAGAAAGTCATAAATATGCAGCAATTTAAGGTATGAGGTCTACTGCTTATAATGCAGAGTTGTGTGTGTGTGTGTGTGTGTGTGTGTGTGTGTGTGTGTGTGTGTGTGTGTCTGTGGCAGAAACATACTAGGAAAGAAGAGCGGCTAGACATGTGAGCATTTAATGAAGTGATGGAAGACGGGATCAGCATTACTTTGTTCAGAGATGTAGCAGCAAGTGTATATCTGAAGAACACGTTTCAGTGAAAAGTAGCTGCAGCTTTTAGGCGCTGCTACAGAACTGCATGGGTAACCTGTGCTCAGTGTCCTTTACTACGTACTAGAAGTGGTGCTGTATAAAACTGCCAGGCAGCTACAAATAGTAATGCAATGCATTGCTAGGTGTAATTCTTGTTTTGGTCCTAATAGCTCATAGCAGTTCAGATTACATCCATTATATGTGGACCGTCAGTTCTATTATGTATGTATGTAGTGTTTGCATGGAATGGGCACTTGCAAGTGGGAAACGGCAGATGCAATCAACCAGGTATGCTTCATTTGTTATTCCAGTCCTGTTACCTAGGTAACAAGTCACAGTCGTGAAAATTAGCCCAATCTAGTATCCCTAATATAAGAACAAAGCCTGAGAGGATTAAGGGACAGTGGAGTGGATTTGAGTAGAGACAAGTGCAGAGATATGGCAAAGATAGGTACTGGTTAAGTAACTCTTTTTTTACTCAAATGATTGCACTTTCTAGTATGATGCTGCAGACATTATTTAATCATCATATTTTTCTGATTCGTCAAGAAAACAAGTTTTAATTTGTTTCTTGAAAAGCTGCAAACATATGCTGACTGTGAAACAACTACTCTTTTGTAAATAACCTGAAAATCAATCGATAGATCAGCGTACAACCAGCCAAGTAGTCATCTTTAATATAAGGGGTAGAGGGACTGAATAGCAAATGAAGCTGACCGCAACTATCTTTTTGTGTGCATGCATGGGTAGAAGTGACGTATGAAGAAAATAAGAGATATGCATGATTATGACACAAATGCTTTGAAATCTCTTTATTACTTAACTTTCTGTTTGGCATAGTTAAGTTTGCAGCCATAAAATAATATTTAGTTTCAGGCTAACTGCCAGTCACAGATTTAATAAAAATGAAGTGGCTAACCATACATATGAGATTTCACATATATGACGTAAAATAGTAAGCACATAAGAAAAACATTAGTTCAGTATCCAGGATGTACACATTTCCACGTGTTTATTCGTTTATTAAGTTACACTGGTTACCGGGGTAGAATAATTTTGTGCTTTACCTAACTTTTTTTTTTTTTTTTGCCTTGAGACTGAGACTTGCTTTTAGTTCCTAGTGCTGTATTATGTTTATGATGATATTAAAATGTCTCAGTTCTCAGTATCTACTGCATTCAGAACATTTAAAACATTAACTGAAATTTAGTCTGTGAAGAGGATTGTGACACTTTAATTATTAACCATCCATTGTAGGGAAATAATGAGAAAACTCAAGCTTTGTGGGGGTGTGTTAATCATTCTCTCAAAATGTATCTGCAAGCATTCCAGCACCATCTAGAAAACCTAAATCTTTTACAAGAAATCAACAGTAATCAAAGCAACATACTATAACATAGCTGCTGGGCTGCATTCTTTCTTGATAAAATATGAATAAAAAAGTATTAAACATTACACCAGTGAAAAAAGTTGAAGACACAATGTCTCTTCGATGGGCAAGAGCTGCTAATCGTGGTGAAACGAAACGAAGTTTTCACAAAATAAAAATATTACAGAGGGCTGCTGCAAACAACTGCTCTGATGTGGACAGAGAAAAAAAGTTGCTGGAGAAATTTTTAAATAAGGTGAAGTTCTCAACAGGCTATTTGGATGAATATGAAACTGAATGCCTGGACTGAACTCAAATTCATGTGTCTTAAGCAGAATGAAAAGAAAATTTTCTTTGCACATTTATTTGATGCTGTTCTTACTGCAGTGATAAACTTATATAAAAACTGAGGTAACCTGTCATGTGACAGAGTATCATTTCTGCTACTTTACTATTACTGCAAGCTGTTGGGTTTATACTTTTAAGGAAATAGAATAAAGTATTTACATTTATTTGTTTATTTATGTTTACTTTTTTCATTACATACATACAGTATTGAAAAAGTCATTTTTCTGATTTAACCTTCGTTATGAAAATACTGATACTATTTTAAACACTATGGACTTCCTTTTTGTTACAGGTACATATTCAAAATAGCCGATCATGTTAACCATCCCTTTTTGAACTAGGTAAAGCCTTTTTTTATTACTTGAACAATATTATCATAATGCTTTGACCACTCATTTTGTTGATGATAACAAGCTAGGTTGGAAAACATATAGACATAAGCCTCTGAAATTATCCCAAGTCAGAAATGCATCCTATTATGAGCTTCAGAAGAATTGAGACATTGTTTTCTGCTTCGTGATCCTAGTAATAGTTGCATTTAGTTACTACTAAGATAGTTGTTTAAAAAAAAAGTATATGATGGCATTTGCGCTTGAAACAGTGTAGTCATAAATCAAGAAGACCAAATCTTATTTATTATGCTGTTGAAAACTGTAAGTTTTAGGTTGGTATTCATACTCTGGGGCTTTGCATTTTCATAGCTGCACTATGTGGATATGCAAACCCCAGGCTTGCAGTATGAATACAGAAATGCAAAGGAGTTGTTCTAAACATGCCCCTTATTTCAAAACTATAACATGCTTAATGGATAAGCGCAAGGGGGACAGCTAATATGCAGATAAGCGACATTAGATGTTTGTGTCTGAGTACAATTAATATCATAGACATGAATCTATAATAAGGTAATTAGCATATTAGGCATGTAAATAGCCCTGAACGTATGCTAGTAAGCAGCAGTTTTACAGGAGAATACAGAGATGCAAGTGGAGATTGCTTGGGTAAATGTTTCATTTTGTTGCTTATGCATAACTGAACATACTATTGAAGGGGATGCTTAGGTAAATGTTCCATTTTAATGCTTGTGCATACCTAGACATATTTCTGAAGGGGTAGCTTGGCAAAATGTTTCATTTTTGGTGCTTGTGCATTACTGGACATATTACTGAAGGGCCCTCTTGGAGAAATGCTTCATTTTAGTGCTTGTGCATATCTGGACCTACTCCTCAAGGAGTTGCTGGGGAAAATAATTAATTTGTATGACAAGAAAGTGCTTGTTCATACATGGTCAGACTGATGAAGTAATGGCTGACCAAAATAATTTATTTTGTGTAATTTTAGTGTTTGTACATACTTAAGACAAACTGACGGAGAAGTTGCTGGGGGAAATAATTCATCCATGTGTCAGGGAAGTGCTTGTGCATTCTTGGACAAACTACTGAAGAGATGACTGGGAGCAAGTTCGCACATTGCAATTCCAATATCTTTGGTGATGCATTGCTTTTAACAACTGAAATACGTACAGCATTGATGTTGGACTATGAAATGCATACATCACATTTTCATTTGTAACTCATTATTTTAAGGTCTTTCACATTAGCATAAATGGCCTGTATAAATCTGATATTTCCAATGCTCATTCATAACCATCAGAGACACGCCTGTTGCGTTTGCACAAATGACTTGAATATTGGCTTTAGTCTGCATGTTATACGTATGTCAATGAGACACCAGAAAAACAAAAAGTAAGGGGCATACTTTTTATATATGCCATTTTAAGCATTAAATACCAGCTATAAATGTATACATAAATATTATTGCACAGTATTTAATGTCTATGCACAAATTAAATCATCCAGGAAAACATTAATATAACCAGTTTCTCTAAATCAATTTTTCAACCAATATTACTTTGACACCCCTGCAATGCCCCAGCAATCAAAAAGCCTGAATCCTCACCAATGGCAGCAGTGGGAAACGTACACATTGACAGGATGATAAGTACACACATAGTAAAGTGCAATTTCCCTTAAGCGCACACACAGATCACAGTCAGTTTGGGGCTAGTTTTTCCCTCTTTCTCCTGATCCCCAATAAGACTCCCCATTGGCACAGCTATAGAGTTGAGATCTCAGCTGAGTGGCCAAGCTAAGACCTCCAGCACCCTTTCTGTCCAACCAGTGCTTTGTGTCCCTGCCAGAGTAACTGACATACACACACACTTTGATATTTGATTTATACACACACACTTTGAGATTTGATTTATACACACACACACACACACACACACACACACACACACACACACACACACACACACACACACACACGTGCACACACACACACACACACACACCTGGGAAAGACTGGCACAGATTTACTATCTATTCCCCCTTCTGCTCAGACTATAAGGTAGTTTTCACTGCCACCAACCAGCTCCTTATCAGCTACTTTAAGGCCCTCAACAAAGGGTGTCCAGTCCTACTGTGTAATGTTACTATTAATCCAAATGTTAGTTTAACCAAGGGCCAGGCTATTAGGAGTGGCGTGTACAGTGTCACCAAATAGATATGCAAGTACTCTAAGGGCTTAAATATCTCTAAACAGACCAGCCACAATTGAAAGGTTTAAATATATTTAATAATAAAAGAACAAGAAAATACTCAGTAAACAAACACAGTTACTTCTGAGTTCAAAATCACAGGAAATATTTAAAACAACATTGCAGGACAGTCTCAAATAAATAAAGAAAACATGAAAGCTATACTTCACTATATTCCTAACTGTATCTAAGAGAAATTACTGTACCCTAGATTTACTTACACCAAGGCTAGTGCAGAGGTGGTGAGTAGATGTTCTTGTTAGGTCAAATACAAAATACAAGATGCCCTCTCACTCTATCTCAGATAGTTCTTAAATTAATATGAAATATTACTGCTGGATTTGCTGGGATGACATCAGTTTTTCTCACCTGACTTTAGATCCCAAGCTAAACCCCCATTGTCAGACACTGCCAACATTTAACATCTCTCTGTGAAAAATACATAGTCTTCAGATGTTTGTAACTGCTAGAAGACATAAAACAATAAAACACTTACTAAACAACAGAAAGAGTCTCCTAGTGTAGACACCCTGTTGACTGAAACTGAAAGAAGAAAACACCCCTTGTTTATGGCCTATCAATAAACTACTTCACTCTCAACTATTCTTAAGTTTTGCAAACTAATCTCCTGTTAAAATACATACATCTAAACAATTACAATAGTGTATAAAAATATCTCTTCAGCACACATCTATGCAATAGGACATATAGTTCTAATGTAGTGGTAACACAAGTAATTGCATCCTTCTGATATTAACAAATGACATATGACTATTTACAAAATTCCAGATAGCTGTGCTGGCAGTATCTCCTTCTGTCAAACTTCTATATAAATCATATTAATATTCTCAAATGACATATAATTATTTACAAAATTCCAGATAGCTGAGCTGACAATGTGACACCCCCCCCAAAAAAAAAACTCCAGCTAGTTTTTCAAGTGATCCTTGAGAAACGTTGCTTGAGTGGGTTCAGTCTATCTGGGAATACCTTACACCATTCCCTTTCTTGAGACCCCATCTGCATTGGCATTACTAACCCCACTGTGGTGCTGCACTGTCATAACATATGCCTGCAGTTCTAGGCTCCACCTTAATAACTTGGCATTATGTTGGCTGGTTCGGTGTAGCCATGTTAAGATATTGTGATCAGTAACTACAGTGAATTTCCTTCCATACAGATAAGGCTGATCTTTTTGCAGTGCCCACACTATAGCTAGACATTCCTTTTCTGGAGCTGCATAGCATTCCTCCCTGGGTTGGAGCCTATGGCTAAGATATACCACTGGGTGCTCTTCTCCCTCTGAGGAAACCTGGCTGAGTACAGCTCCCACCCCGTGGTTTGAAGCATTCACCTGCACAACAAACTATTTGCTGTAATCTGGACTGGCTAACACAGGGGGTCCTCCAAAAGCTCCTATATACTTCTGGAATGCCTGCTCACAAGCTGGGGTCCTCACTATCTTATCTGGCCTGTTTTTCCTCATCAGGTCTGTGAGGGGAGCAGCTATGGTAGTATAATTGGTGACAAATGTTCTGTAGTACCCTGCTGTACCTAAGAATGCCCTCACCTGCTTCTTGGTAACAGGGGCAGGCCATGCCTGAATGGCTTCCAATTTTGCAGGTTCTAGCCTGATCTTACCACTCCCCACTCTATGCCATAGGTAGGAGACATATGCCATACCCACCTGACATTTGCTGAGCTTAATTGTTAACCCTGCCCTCTGTTATCTGCCCAGCACCTCCATGACATGCTGAAGGTGCTCTTGCCAAGAATGGTTGTAGATGGCAATATCATCCAGGTAAGCAAGGACAAAACCTCCTGCTCCTGCTAGGATATGATCTACCAACCTCTGGAAAGTCACTGGGGCATTTTTCATCCCAAAGGGCATTTTTGAGAACTCATACAACCTGAAAGGAGTCACAAAGGCTGACCTCCTCTAGCGCTGGGAGTGAAGGGCACCTGCCAATAACCCTTGGTAAGATCAATAGTGGTAAGATACTTAGCTCCACCCAGCTGCTCTATGGCTTTATTGGTCCTAGGCATGGTGTAAGCATTTGACTCTGTTTGACTATTTAATTTCCTGTAGTCCACAGAGAACGTGGTGCTGCCATCCTTCTTTGGAACCAGCACTACTGGGGAGGCCCAGGGACTGCTGGACTCCTGGATTGCCATTAGTTCCAACATTTCCTGTATCCCCTCTCTCAGAGTCTGTTTGACTCTCTCCCAGATACACTATAAGGGGCTTGCTTAATAGGCCTTTGGAGTCCTGTATCCACATGGTGCGGCAACAGGTTGGTGCATCCTGGTTTCCTAGTGAACATGTCCCCAAACTCCTGTAACACTGCTCAGATTTCTTGAACTTAGTTATGGGATAGCTGCTGGGATATTGCTATACCTTCCACTGAGGTGACAGTCCAAGCCTCACTGAGGAGATCAGTCACCAGCTCTCCCTCAGACTCCTCCTGCCATCCACTGCAAATACTCAGCACAAAGGCCTCCCTATCATGGTAAGTTTTCATCATGTTAACATGTACAATTTATGCACCTGTCTCCTGCCTAACAGTTCTACCATGTAGTTAACATCACTGACCCTCCTTCCTACTTTGAAGGGTCCCTCCCAGGATGCCTGTAGCTTGTTGTGTCTGACAGGAATGAGAACCATTACCTGCTGCCCCACAGCATATTCTCTACCTTGAGCTTTCCTGTCATACCAGAACTTTGTCTGCTGATGGACTTCTGCCAGGTACTCCTGGCCCCAGCACATGAGCTCCCTGAGCCTTGTCCTCAGGTTTAGGATGTATACCACAACAGACTCTTCGTGGGATTCACACTCACCCTCCCACTCATCTTGAATCAATTCTAGGGGTCCCCTCACCCTATGCCCATACAGCAACTTGAAGGGTGAAAAACCTGTTGTTTCCTGGGGCCCCTTTCTGTAAGCAAACAATAGATGGGGCAAATATTTGTCCCATTCCCTCTTGAACTGGTCTAAAAATGCCCATAGCATTGTCGAGTGTAGAGTTTAACATCTCAACAAGACCATTAGTCTGGGGGTGGTAGAGGTGGTCTTTAGGTGCTTCACCCCACAGTGCTTCTACAGAAAAGCCAGCAGGTTTGACATAAACGTTTCACCTCCGTTAGTCATTATTTCTTTTGGGAAACCTACCCTGCTGAAAATCTCTAACAAAGCATTTGCTGCCTTTTCTGTCTCAATGGAGGATAGAGCCACCACATCAGGGTATCTGGTAGCATAATCTACTACCACTAGGATATACGTTTTCCCTGTGAAACTTGGGGTAGTCTGAGGCCCCACATTATCCTCTGAAATGGCTCCTCAGTCACAGACAAACACATCAAAGGAGCTTTCACCTTGTCTTCTGCATTGCCTACCTTATGGCACTGCTCACAGGTCCTGCAGTACCCTGTTACATCTCTGGAAATCCCAGGCCAATACAAGTTCTGCATAATGCATCTCTTTATAAGGTTTATGTCCATGTGAACTGCAAAGGGAATATCATGGGCTATGGCTAGAAGTGTCAGACAATAGGCTGTGGGTACTACCAACTGCTGTATTCTCTCACCCTCTAGCCCTCCCTCAGGGGTCCACTCTCTATATAGTAACCCTTTGTCCCAGTATACAGATTTCCCTTCCCTTGAGAATCAGGTGCCTCACTAGCTACCTCCCTCAGGCCTTGCTATGTAGGGTCTGAGAGCTGAGCCTGTCTCAAATCTCTCTTTGTAACCCTTCCCAGCACCCCTTTCACAGGAAGTCTGGTATTCCTCTGACAGCGGTACTTCACTGTCAGCCTGGGTACTACCTCTCACCTCTGCCCTTGCAATCACTCTGTCCAAGAGAACATCAGTACTTACAAGCAGCTGTGGCTCACCTTCATTCTTAGTGCAAAAGGATAGCTCCCTCCCTGAAGTAACCACCTCACCAGTCCTGGCTGCAAGTATACAGTCTGTTTGAGTCTCCACCAGGCTACCAGACCCACATGCTCGTCTTCAAGCCTGACTGCATGTAACTGCATGCACACAAGGTACTGCATTATCAAAATCATTCCTTATCAGGACATGAGCATGGATATAATCAAACACACCTACTTGCTGGCTTTATTTTTCCACCCTCCCAATCAAGATGAACCCTAGCCAAAGGTATTTGGAATGGAGTCCCTCTTAAAGCTCTGAGGAATAGACTGCCCAAGCAAGTAGTACTCCTCTTTAACCATTGCGGGCTTCACAATGGTTAGGTCAGAGGCTGTCTTTCTCTTAGCAATGGCCTCTTTTCCATTTACTATGATAGGATATAACCTCTTATAGTAGTTTGGTACCCTCGTTGTCTCAGGACAACTTACTGCTGGCATTCTGTCATTCCCTTTTACTGGCTCTCCCACCTTTTGTTCCCCACCTTGCCTCCATAGACATCTATATGCTACATGCCCCTACTGGTTGCATTTAAAACATCTAAACCTTGGTACTGGATGTGTACCTGGACTAATGGCTTCCCCTGCTACTGGCAGACTCTGTTGGGGTGGTCTAAGCTGCCCACCATGGGTTCCCTGAGGCCCATGAGCAGCACTGGGTATCCTTTTCCTTGCAGTGATGTCATGCTTGCTAGGTATAAGTCTCCTGTTTTCCCCAACTCATCTGCTATGATACATTCTCTGTCTGGTAATCAGACTCTCATGTCCTCAGGCAAAGTTCTAAGGGCTTGTTCCCTCACCAAAAGGGCTGCCAGCCCTTCAAAAGTGGTGACATGACATCGACTCACTCACCTATGAAAATAAGTTCTTAGTTCAGCAATATATTCACACACATGTTATCTGCCATGTGTCTATGCTCACAAAACCTTTTCCTGTAAGCCTCAGGTCTTAACTTAAAACATTCTAATAGACAATTTTTTACAGTATTATAATTTAGGCAGTTAGTATCAGACAATTTAGAAATAGGAGTTACAGCTTTATCATGGAGTAAGGAGGTCAGGAACTGTACCCAGAGCCCTTGGTCAGCATTATAATGTTTACATACCCTTTCAAACATTTGAATGAAACTATCAAAATTATCCCCCTCTGTAAATTGTTGAAAAAGTGTACTGACCTTTTTTTGCTTCTGGGGTTCAGTTACTCACTTCCCCATTGCCTCCATGACCCTGGCGAAGAATCAGCATCTCATTTTCATGTTGCCTCTGCCTCTCATTCTCCTCAGCTTCCAGACATTGCAGTTTCTCATTTTCATCAGCCACCAGACATCTCAGCTTCTCATTCTCTTTGGCCTCCAGGCATCTTAGCCTCTCTGCTGATTCTATTTGCAAATGTTTGGCCTCCAGTTCAAGTATCTTTAACTCCAGATGGATTTTTAAGCCCTCTGTGGAAAGGTTGAACTGTCCATTTTCTGAGAGTCATACATTCCTAAGGCCAGTCTGATTGTCCTCTTGGTTGCTATTCTGTGATGCAGCTGTGACTAAAGCTGCAATAATTACTGCTTTAGTCAGGTTGGCATGTGCCAGTCCTTTAACCTAGCACATCTCAGTCAACTGGCTCCTTCTCAGCTTGCCATACTCCTCTGCTGACATGCTTGCCTGCTCTCCCTGACTAACTAAGCTACCAAAAAAATAAATAAATAAAGCAATTGTTATATGAAACTCTGACTGTTCAGTGTGTGGCTGATTGAGAGTACAAACCTCTTTAGTGACCACTGTTTACAGTCTCCAGGAATTCAATATCCACACCACTGAATCCTAATATGTGGATATCCCATCACTACAAGTCATTTAATATGTGATATGGATATCCCACCTCTGCCCAACAATTAATATGCGATGCCACTGCACTGGCCTAGTAATCAAGGAGCCTCAATCCTCACCACTGGCAACAGTGGGGAAAGTACACACTGGGAGGATGACAAATAAGCACACAGTAAAGTAAAATTTCCCTTAAGAATGCTCAGAGATCACAGTCAGTCTGGGGCTGGTTTCTCCCTCTTTCTCCAGATCTTCAATAAGACTCCCCACTGGCACAGCTATAGAGTTGAGATCTCAGCTGAGTGGCCAAGCTAAGACGTCCAGTTCCCTCTCTGTCCAACCAGTGCTTTGTGTCCCTGCCCCAGTAGCTGACACACACACACTTTGAGATTTGATTTACACACACACACACACACACACACACACACACACACACACACACACACACACACACACACACACACCTAGGAAAGGCTGACACAGGTTTACTAGCTATGCCCCCTTCTGCCCAGACTATAAGGTAGTTTTCATTGCCACCAGCCAGCTCCTTATCAGCTACTTTAAGGCACTTCACAAAGGGTATCCAATCCTACTGTGAAATGTTACTATTAATCCAAATGGTAGTTTGACCCAGGGCCAGGCTATTAGGAGTGGCCTGCACAGTGTTACCAAATAGATATGCAAGTAGTCTAAGAGCTTAAATATCTCTAAACAGTCCAGCCACAATTGAAAGGTTTATATATATTTAATAATAAATAATAAAAGAACAAGACAATATGCAGTAAACAAACAGTTAATTCAGAGTTCAAAATCACAAAAAATAGTTAAAACAACATTGCAGGATAGTCTCAAATAAAGAAAGAAAACATCTAAGCTATACTTCACTATATTCCTAACTGTATCTAAGAGAATTACTGTAACCTAGACTTACTTACAGCAAGGCAAGTGCAGAGTTGGTGAGTGGATGTTCTTGTTAGATCAAAAACAAAATACAAAATGTCTTCTCTCTCTCTCAGAGTTCTTAAATTAATATCAAATAATACTGATGGGTTCATTTGGATGACATCACTTTTTGTCACCTGACTTTAGTTCCCAAGCTAAACCCCCATTGTCAGAAATTACCAACATTTAACATCTCTCTGTGAATATACATAGCCTTCAGAGGTTTGCAACTTCTAGAAGACATAACACAATAAAACACTTACAAAACAACACAGGGAGTCCCTTAGTGTGGACATCCTGTTGACTGAAACTGAAAGATATCATCCTGTGTTTATAGCTCGTCAATAAAGTACTTCAATCTCAAATATTCTTAGGTTTTGCAAGCTAGTCTCCTGTTAAAATACATACATCTAAACAATTAAAATAGTGTATAAAAATATCTCTTCAGCACACATCTATGCAATAGGACATACAGTTCTAATATAGTGGTAACACAAGCAATTGCATCCTGCTAATATTCACAAATGATATATAACTATTTACAAAATTCCAGATAGATGTGCTGGCACTATCTCCGTCTGTCACACTTCTATATAAATCATATTGATATTCTCAAATGACATATAATTATTTACAAAATTCCAGATAGCTGGGCTGACAGTGTAACAACTGCAACCAGAAAAGTCTCACAGTCATAGAAATGTTTATCACACTGAAGCAAAATGTAAAAAACGTTAGAGAAACTAGGTAATGGTAGTATTGCTGAAAGCAAGACACTCTCATTAAAACACTAAATATCTTTGTTTTATTTTGGTCATTACTGTACAAATCTCTTGCAAAAGAATGCAACACATTTCTCTCAGCAGAGAAGCTGAGAGGTTTGCACAAGAAAGGATGGATATGTGTGTGTGTGTGTGTGTGTGTGTGTGTGTGTGTGTGTGTGTGTGTGTGTGTGTGTGTGTGTGTGTGTGTGTGTGTGTGTGTGTATTTACATATATATATATATATATATATATATATATATATATATATATATATATATGGGTATATGTTATTGTGATGTCCTTCTTCTGGGCCAGTAATCAAGGAGTCTCAGTCCTCACCACAAACACCAGTGAGGGATATTCACTTGGAACAAAAATAGATGCACACAGTATTTTCAGATGCAGCTCTCTGTAGCAAGCACACTTTCCCTTACGAGCACACAGGGAACACACTCAGCCTGGGGGCTTGGTTTCCCTTTCTCGCTCTTTCTCCAGGCCTCTAATAAGACTCCCCAATGGCACAGCAGTAGAGTTTAGTCCTCAACAGAGTGCTCCAAGCCAAGTCCTCCACCATCCTTTCTGTGAAACCAGTGCTCTGTGTCCCTGCTCCAAGTAGGTAACACACACTGGTTTTAAGATTTGATTTCCACACAGACACACACACACATGCATGCACACACACACGCGCATACACACCCCTGGGAAAGACTAGCACAGATTTATTTACTCTGCTACCCTTTGCCCAGACTATGAGGTAGTTACATTGCCACCAGCCAGCTGCTCTATGGCTCTTGCAAGGGTACGCAATTATACTGAGTAAAATTAATACTAATACAAGTAGTACTGTTTGACCTATGCAGCAAGGCTTTCAGGAGCAGCCACAGAGTCTCCAAATAAATATAAATACTCTCAATAAATATAATCAAAGCAAAACTAAAGTTAAAGTAATCAAACATGTATATATATTTATACACATGCTACACATCATTTATTTTTATTATGCAATGGCCCTGTTAATATTGTTTGCCATGAATAGGCTGGTTTAAGACTGAACAATACATCTATTTTCCACACCTACTTCTAAGTATATAAAAGCTGATATATTTAACATTTTTAAAATATTTCTGACTTTTTGTTATTGAGGATCACTTGTCTGTGATGAATGAAGGCTTGTTGCTTTGGAACACTACCTAGGTTTCATGATTTTTGGAAATTATTCTGAATGAGCTCAGCAACAAAGTTTTAATACCACTAGTTTCCTTGTTTTTATTTTTTCGTCAACACTCATGATGTTGAGTTTGGAACTAGACAAATGCCTGTGCTTGTTCATTTTTTAATGTTTCTGATTATATACGCTACCACCGAAAGAACACATTTCCCTACCCCGAGAATTGCGCCATCTTACAGATATGTCAATTATCTGTTTAATCAGTAAAATTTCATTGTCTTAACAGACACCCTAAGATAGAATTGACCAAGTTAAGTCGACCTATGCATATATATATATATATATATATATATATATATATATATATATATATATATATATATCTGGATCTAGGACATTTGATCAAAAGATCAAACGTCCAAATCCATTTAGGGCGAGCATACTTACGCAAAAGTGCTTTTCACTGAAGAAGCACTTCCGTGTAAGTATGCCTGTTGTTGAGGCCGTACTACGGTGTGGATAAGGAAAACTTCTCTTTTCCCCACTGTAGTGTGGTCTCAGAGGGAGAATATTAAAGTAGGGGAATGTAGGGGGCACAGCCCCCCACATGGGGGGTGCAGGGGGGCAGAAATGTAAATGTAGTGGTTTGTTTTTTTTTAGTAAGACGCTTTAATGAAAGTGCTTTTTCGATGAAAGCGCTTTCATTAAAGTGTGTTTGGTGTTTATGGATTCAGACGTTTGATCTTTCAATCAAATGTCCTAGATCCATATATATATATATATATATATATATATATATATATATATATATATATATATAGAGAGAGAGAGAGAGAGAGAGATAAATAGATATAGATATGCGTGTGTATTGGTAAACAGTTAGGGATTAGAGATGCATGCAAAAATAGCAATAGATACCTAAAAAGATTACTGGAGGAAGGAGGATGATACTATGGAGGGATGATAGATTGTGGTCAAGATGTGGGAGATGGCCAGGATCTTGAAATATATGTGACCAGTGAGAGACATATGCTGGTGATTAGTGCATACAAACTATAGGACCCCATTAAGTCTATATGAAGAGCATTGACAGAGTGGAGGATGAAAACGCAGATCAACTTCACGTGTTTAATATCTAAAGAGATGAGATGCATGTGCAAGCAAGAAAGCAAGAAGAGTATGAAGTGGGGTATTTAAAAGGAAGACAAAAGAGAGATTGTAATTCTGTTTGTTTGGGGTAGAAAATGCCAGATCTAGATGTGGGTGAGAAGAAAGGGTACATATTCAGTTTGCGGCAGAAGAAGTGAGAAGGGTAATAGCAATGCTTGGAAAATGAAAGAGCTAGGGCATTATACTACATGGCTGAGACATAATTGGAGCAGAAAAAAATGAAGGGAAACAATTGTTTGATAAAGAAGAACCTTAAGACATTCTGATGAAGTCCTTGTAGTGTGGATGAAAGCGCTTAATTTGGACAATAAACTGAGGTTGTCCCTTTACTCAGCATCCTCTTTTTGTGGTATTTTATTTAGTTTTGTGTTGTGGAGTCAGTTACAAGAAACTTAAGATGGTAATCTAGAGATATGGGCTTGTAATTGAGGTAGGTGATGTAAATAAGGGGAGAGCTAAGGAAGGTACAGAAGCAGATGAGAGGTAAAAGAGATCAGGTGGAATTGCATTCTGTATTTTAATTTAAGAGGGACATGAACATGAGGGGGTATACTTCTGTCATATAGTAATCGGCCATGATAGGGAATTCACTGAGTAGAGAGATAGGTTATGAACTGTAGTGAAATATAAATATTATGTAAAAAGGGGAACCTATCAGTTCCACAAAAGATCACTTACCCGAAGACAAGATCATCGAGACCACATCACCGACAGAGAAGATCTCCGACAATGGTAAGTATAAGTAGTCCAGGACAGGATGTATGCCCATTTCCGCAATGTGGTGCAATCTCAGAGTTGGTATTTTAAGTGCAGGGGGGGCTTGCCCCCTGCTATATACATGTTTCTTGTTGTTTTTTTATTTTATTGTGGAAACGGGAATACATTCAGTTCCGCAGTAGTTATACTTATGTTTGTCGGTGATGTGTTGTGTCGGCGATGTGGTCTCGGTGATCTGGTCTTCGGGTAAGTGTTCTGTCATGGATCTGATATGGTTATGTAAAAAGACATGTATGTTAAGATGCACTAATGTCTGTAAAAAACATGATTTTGTTGATTGATAACACAATATCAGTGAAAAGAATAAGGATAAAAAAAATCATTTAATTCTGTATGCATTTTTAACAAAATGTATTAGAACAAAATAAAAGCTAAGAAATTGGCAGTACAGTGTTGCATTTCAATACATCACTAAACAACAGGATAAGCTGATGCACACACACACACACACACACACACACACACACACATATACATATACAGTGTATGTATGTATGTATGTATGTATGCATACATATCTATGGGTTTTAATGCTTCAGTCAGTAGTGCATTTGATCACCTGCTTTTGGTTGAATAAACAAATAGTAGACAGGTGCGCAATTGCCGGGTCTTGGGAATATTGCCTTTCTACAATTTTTAATGATCTCAAACCTAGTATATGTAATTGGCAGGAGTGGGGGGCACAGGGGGCTCACACCCATGCAAAATACATTGTTTTTTGCTTTATTTTCTTTTGTTTTAGGTTTTGCATGCAGCGAGGATGTATCTCAATGCTTGCGTAGTATTGTGTCCACATTCATGTTTTTGACATATTGTGGATTGTGTTTTAGTTACTGACAAATGCAAACTTCAATGTAAATTTAGATAATTATAACTAATAAGCCAGCATTCTGATGTGAGAAAATTAACTTTTAATCCTGCGTGCAATTGAAAATGCAAGACAAACCGGTTTCACGTATACAATACTGATGAAGCTTGTATAAGTGAAGTCAGTTTATCTTTCTTTTCCAACTACACAAGGAAACAAAAGTTTGTTTTATCATACTAAGGTACTGGCGTATTTATTTATTTGTTTATTTATTTTATATGAACTATGTTTTTTTCATGCACTTGGACGTTGTTACTATACCTGAAATATTTTTGATAGGTGTGTGTATATATGTATGGGTGTGTGTGTGTGTGTGTGTGTGTGTTTGTGTCTATAAATATATATATATATATATATATATATATATATATATATATATATATATATAGACACAAACACACACATATAAATATATTAGCTGAGTGATTCTTCAATTGTTTCTGCAGGAAAGGACAATAGTGGAGGGATGGCAAAAGTGGATAGATTAGAATTGTCTTTGACTGTCAGCATCAGTCCCTAGTTTTCATTACTTTGTGTCAATTGATTTTTAATAGTGGCGATCTCTGATACAGCATTGTAGGAAATGTTTAAATGATAAACTTAAAATCTTGGCCAAGTTAATTGCACCCATACCTCCTTATTGTATCCAGACCTTTTATGGGTCTGGCTTCATTTTCTAAGAGACTTTATAGCTAATAATAGGCATTATTAGAAAGTGCAAGGAGTTATTAACAAAGTGAGATTAAGATTGTTAAACTAGGATGGCCTGCAGTAGAGAAATCAATCACTGTTCATCACGTATAATTCATATATTCATGTTTATTGTCATATTTTTATAACTGAGAGACCTACATGTTATTAAGGGGTATTGTGAGATGTACCATAGTGAGAGACAGGAAAATGTATTGTCATTGTCCATTTATATCACACTATGCCTGAGGTATTGCTTGTTGTTTATTAGTAATTATGAAAATAAACAGTATTTCCACATGTACTTAATATTTCAAACAGCAAGTGACCTACAAATTGTTCATGACATCTGGTGAAATTTCAGATGCTGTTGAAGAAAACTGTCTTTTAAATTTGCACTGTAAGTTGCACATATTTGGAAATATTCAGTGCTATTTATATTGCTAAATTATACAATTAAGCATATGTTTCATATTTCTGTAAATATCTCAATAAACATGCACGCCCAGAGGAATTCCTTGTTATATAAAAAAGTATATCTGGTCAACAAAAATGTTCAAAGAATGTATGGCTAGACTATACAGCTTGTAAGATTTGACAAATTGTAAAATTTTTAACAAAAAAAATATAATTTGAAGTCTGTGTGATTTATAATATGTTATAGTATTTGTGGAAAGACTATGAATGCAGTGACTATTATCACTGAAAAGAATACCCCTCCCTGACCAGATTGAAGTTCGTACAGTTGTAATATCTTTTATTGTTTACAAAATTTAGTTTTGTTTATCCTATACTTTTTAAGTAGATTTTTCAGAAAATGCTCTGTTAATTCAGGATGTGTATAGTGCCAGAGATGTGACATTCCACACCATGAATGAGTTAATAGTGTAGCTGTTATTTGTCTTGTTTATTTTCCTTTCCCCAGCTCACTGATTGGTCTCAGCCAGACACTCTGTACAGTGCAAAAAAATGTTGTGACACACTTCTGAAGAAAACATGCACTTTTGCTGAAAATACAGTGGAGCAAAATATAAAAGCAAATACTGACAGAAAATAATGATAATAAAATGGATTTATTTTTATTTCTTTGTGTTACTTAAGAGTTTGATTAAAGGGAAAAACAACTAATTTGTGCTACAAATTAAAAAAAAAGGGTGAGTGGAGTTTTCTTGTTCATTTCCATCTGAAAGCTAAGTTTGAAAACCTTGCTTTTAAGCATATTCCTAACTGTAGTTCCAGGCTATGCTATTTATCTAAGGTGTGATGCTGGCAATCTGTGACTGATAAGCCACATTTAAATGCCAGTGTTTAAGAGCTGCTATTGTAATAAATAACCTTACTTTGCCACACCCAGCCTTCAGGATTTAACAGATGACGAGACATACATAGGGGGGAAAGGCAAACAGAAATATGTTCAAACTTAAAACAAATGGAACAATTTTTAAATGATGCTTGTTTTGTATGTGGCATGCTTAATAACTGATTATATGAAAGGAAGCTTCCTCTTTGGAAAGAAAAACTTGACATTTGAGAGAGATTCTCCTTTATGTTCAAGGAATGTATGTCTAGACTATACATTTACAGAGCAAACATTCTTTTAGAAGAAATAAATTAGTGCAGAGGTAAACAGTTCCAGGAGCTTAGCTATTAATAATTAGTAGCTGTCAGCCTTGTTCTTTTCAAAACTAACTTGACATTTCAGTAGGATAATTCTCCAGAAATCATTTTTTGGCACAACAGCAGCTCTGGTCCTTTCCCGGGACTTCTGTCAGGCATTTCTCTTCATCAAAGCTTTCTGAAGACTTCAGTCTTCCTGGCCTGCTTCCCTTCCAAAATGAACTCCCTAACTATGTGCTCTGCAGTACAAGCTGACTGTACCTTAATTAGATACCCCATCTGTCTAGTTTCTCTGATGTTATTAAATGCTTTCTGTTAACAAGACCCAGCCTAATTCTGTCTTGAGATCTTCCATGTCTCTGCACATTTCTAGTTGTTGAAAACTTCTCTCTGTGGATCTCCTGTCAACCTTCCATCCCGTACTGGCAATTTTCTATTTCAAAGAAAGAGTAGTGTTTTTTGCCTCCTTCACCACAGATTGCTAAGATCTCCCTCTAGGTCTGAACACTTCCTGCTATAGACTTGAATCCTGGGGTTATACTTGTGGAAGATATTATATAATATCTCCTATTTATATGTATAATGAGAGTTAGAGATATCAGATCAACCAGATTTCCCGATTAGGTATAAACAACCAGTGAATCTATGGTAACAGATCCAATAACTTACTGACAAACCCAATAAATAAAAAAAAAAAAAAAAATACTTACTTTTTTTAGTCAGTCATAGTCATATTTTACAGTTTGAGATTGTTAGTTTGGGTCTATGTCATATAATCGAACTTCCAAAATTTTGAAATATGACAACAACGAAACCTCAGAACAGCAAATCTTTTCCCAGGGAAAAAATTTGCTGTTCTGAAAAACACACACACAACACAAGCACACCAAAAACCTAATAAAACCTACACTAACTACACCTTACGTACACAACTATCTATGCACTAACCTTAACCCAAGCCCTAACCCTAAGGTGCATCACTATCGCACACTTACCTTATCCGCGCCCTAACCCTAAAGTCCGTCACTATCGCACACTTACCTTACCCGCACCCTAACCCCAACATCCGTCACACTCGCACACTTCCCTTAACCCGATCCGTAACCTTCGCATCACAGTACAGAAAATGTCGAAGCCACGGAAACAGCCAACCAAATTCTTTACCAGGGAAAGAATTTGAATTTCCATGGCTTTGACATTTCTATTTTTCAAACTTCCCCGTTTGATCTTCCAATACTCGACATTTAGGACAGTTGATTAAATAACAGGTATCTGTTATTTTGGCTTACATAACAAATACAGAGAAACAGTGAGCAGATTTTGAAAACTAGTGGTTTGTTGTAAAATAAAAAATTTAAAAAAATGTACCTTTAAAGGTTCCTCGGTTCATAGGTAGTACTAGGCTATTGGCCCAAGGGCCTATATAAGCCTAGCCAAAAGGTACCCTGGTTTTCGCCACCCAAGAAAATTATTTTCCTGTGCACCTGTCGAGCAGAGCCACAAAAGTGATCCCCAGGGTGAATTTCCTATCTCGCATCCAATCATCAAGATTTTTCTTGAGGAGTGCTAATGAGGAGCTTTGTTTGATATAGATAGGTAGTTTGTTCCAGAGTATGGGAAGTCTCTGGGACAAGAATCTATCCCTACAGCATGTTCTGTTTATTGCGGTGACAAGGTTTAGGTCCCTAGAATTGGGATTTTTTTAAGTGGAGCATGTCCAACAGCTCTGGGTTTGACATAGCTTTGTATGTTAGGCAGAGATCGCCTCTGAGTAGGCAATATGCGACGGAGTAATGCTGGAGTTTTTTGAGATGGTCTGCATAAGGCATCTGTTTGAGGCTGGTAATCCTCTTTGTGAGGTATTTCCGCAGCCTTTCCAGTTGTAGATGTCTTGTGAGGTACATACCAAAAGGGGCGTTGTACTCTATAATGGGTCTAATGAGTGACTAGTAGAGGGGGACAATGTCCTCTTTTTTTTCCTGGATGAGAAACATTTTGTGATGAGGTGTGCCACATAGAAGGATTTCCTGACTACTGTGGTGATGTGATTATCAAGGGAGAGACTACTGCCCACATGTGTCCCAAGGTCTCTTATCACACTTTTGGTGTTAAATAGACTACCGCCTGTAGTAGTTCATGGGGTACAGAGTTTTTACCAAAAGGGATGACAATGCACTTTTTGGCATTGAGCTTGAGGCCATGGCTTTGACACCAGGCATCTGTCTCAGTGAGGCCCTTTTGTAGGATGTCCACATCGTTAGGAGTTTTGATTATGGCTCCTAGTTTGCAGACATCTGTGAACTTCGTTAGCCAAAGACCATCTGTGTTAGCCTATACTTCACAGAAGTAGATACCAAACAGGAGAGGACCCAGGACTGAACTGTGTGGTACTCCACTTGTCACTGGTCTGAAGTTGGATTTGGAGTCTGCTACTTTCACAGTGTGGGTTCTATCAGTGAGCCATTTGGCAACCCATCTTGTGACATAGGGATTTATACCTAGTTTAGTGAGTTTATCTATAATTCCAGAGTGGGGGATGGTGTCGAAAGCCTTGGCGAGATCTTGATAGGCTGTGTGAACCACCTTACCCTCATCTATGGCTTTGGTGACCATTTCAAAGAAGTCTATCAGGTTTAGTAGACATGATCTGGCTTTTACAAACTTGAACTGGGTGGGGTCCAGAGTTTGGAGATTACCAGTATCATTGTTTATAAGTTCCATAGCCTTGCAGACCAGGCTCATCAGGCTAATGGGGTGGTATTCACAGGGTCCATGGTGGCTCCCCCTTTGTGGAGTGGGATAACCATTGCTGTGTGCTATTCAGTGGACACAAAGCCTAAGGTTAGGCTATGATTGAACATGGCACTAAGTTGGGGTGCCAGTTCATTCTGTAGTTCATGTTGAATGCAGCCTGGGATGTTGTCATGTCCCATGGATGCTGTGTTCTTGGCTTTGGAGAGTGTGTTTTTTACCTGTGCAGCCGTGATTACAGGAACTTTGCATTCTTCCAGTATAGAGATGGGCCCTTTAGGGGATGAGAGGGGGTAAAGTTAGCAATGAACCGATCTGACAGGATGTTAGCAATATCAAATGGTTCGGTATATTTAGTGCCATTGTGCTGTAACTCAGAGCAGATCTGAGTGTTGCCATTGAGATTCTTGACATAGCTGTAGAATGCTTTGTTTTTGTCTTTAGAATCAGTGGCGATTTTGTTTTCGTAACTAGCTTTGGAGGATTTTGAGGAATCTCAGCTTCTTACTGAGGCTGACCAGGGAGTTCCTCCAATCATGGAATTTTACTCTTTTTTGCAACAGTTTCTTTTGTTGTAGAGTTTGTTTATGGCAGGGGACCACCAGATTGGCTTCCTTTTTTGTAGCATAGCATCTTGGCTCTGTTAGGGATTGCATGAGCCATGCACTCGTGTAAGTGCTTATAAAGTGCATTTGTGTAGGATTCAGCAGTCGTACCTCTATTGTCCATCAGCATGGGTGTCACAAAGTTTGCCACTTCTGTCTTAAGAAGCGTGAAGATGGCTTTGGAGAAATTTTTACTGTGGTTTCCCTAATGGGGGGGTGGGGCAGGATGTGGATGTCTAGGGTGATTAGCTTGTGGTCGGATCTGACTAACGAGGAATTGACCTCTAGTGTGGAGCACTGGTTGCCCATGTTGGTAATGACGTGGTCTAGGATATTGCTGCCCCTGGTGGGGGTGTGGATAAGTTGATCCAAGGCATTGGAATTTATGACTTCCAGCAAACGTTAAGCACAAGAGTTGGTACATGAGTAGTTTTCCTAGGTAATGGTGGGGTAGTTGAAATTGCCCATTATTAGGGTGTTAGGTTGTACCCTAATATTTTCCAGTTTATCAAGAAATGAGTAGTGGAAATCCTGGGGCATGGTGGGGGATCTGTAGCAAGCTACAATTTGGATCACGGCCTTGCCCAGAGTTAGTTGCACTTGGATAATCTCGGATGCGTTATGCTGAACAACTAGCCTGGAGGTGTGGATATCCTTAATGAATATGGACATGCCTCTGCATTTAGTGTTTTGGTCCAGGTTAGGTGGCCAAAAGGTGTGGTATGAAATATAGCCTGGTAATGCAGGGGGTGTTCTCTGATGCCTTGAACCAGGTCTCTGTCACTGCACAGATGTTGATGTTCTCCATTTTAAGGAGTGCCTCAGTGAGTGCATTTTGAGGTTTAGACTTCTAGCATTGAATAGCATTACCCTCAGATTTTGCTTGCTTGTACCTGTTACAGTGGTTAATTTGTCATAGGTTCATAGGTTCATAGGTTCATACTAGGCTATCTGCCCAAGGGCATTTATAAGCCTACCCCATAGTTATGTGGCTTTCGCCACCCCTTTAGTTTGAATAAAAACTATGCCTATCATTTTGCTGTGCCTCTGTCAAGCAGTGACACTGAAGTAATCCCTGGGGTATATCTGCAATTTCCCATCCATTGGTCAAGATTCCTCTTAAACAAGGCCAGAGAGGTGCTCTGCCTCACATGTACCGGGATTTTGTTCCACAGCATAGGGAGTCTCTGGGTGATGAATCTGTCCCTCCAGCACGTTCTATTTATAACCGTGTCAAGGTTTAACTCTCCCGCCCTTGTGGTTCTGAGGGATCTAGATTTTTTGAGGTGAAGCATATTCATCAAATCTGGGTTTGACATGGCCTTATATGTCAGGCACAGGTCACCTCTGAGCAAGCGGTATGAGACTGAATAGAGCTGGAGTTCTTTCAGTCGGGCAGCATAAGACATATTTTTGAGACCCTTTATCCTTTTGGTGAGGAACTTTTGGGGCCTTTCAAGCTGCAGCAGGTGTCTGGTCAGATACATTCCGAACGGGGCAATGTACTCAATCATAGGTCTAATAAGTGATGAGTACAGGGGGACGATGACCTCCCTTGATCTAGATGTGAATCCCTTCATGATCAGGTGGGTGATATAGAAGGTTTTCCTAACTACTTTAGCAACATGAGTGTCAAACGAAAGGCTACTGTCAACCTGGGTCCCCAGATCTCTGATGACTTTTTCTGTGCTCAGTGGATTGCCACCTATATGGTAGCTAGGGGTAACCTTGTTTTTCTGGAAGGGTATGACTATGCATTTTTTGGAGTTTAACTTCAGGCCATGGCTCTGGCACCAGTTATCCGTTTCTGTGAGGCCCTTCTGGAGGATATCTATGTCAGATGGGTTTTCGACTATGGCGCCCAGTTTGCAGTCATCTGCAAACCTTGTCAGCCATAACCCTCCTGTGTTTGCTTGTACTTCAGAAAAGTAGATGCCGAACAAGAGTGGACCCAGGACTGAGCCCTGTGGGACACCACTTGTGACAGGCTTTGAGTCTGACATGGCTCCAGCAACTCTGACCCTGTGGGTTCTGTCACTTAGCCAGTTTGCAACCCATCTTGTGATGTATGGGTTTACATTCAAGCTGATGAGTTTTTCGATGATACCTGAGTGGGGTATTGTGTCAAAGGCCTTTGCCAGGTCGAGGTAGGCTGTATGGACTGCCTTTCCCTCATCAATGGCCTTGGTGACTGTCTCGAAAAAGTCAACCAAGTTTAAGAGGCAGGATCTGCCTTTGACAAAGCCAAACTGAGTTGGATCCAAAGTCTGCAAGTTCCCTATGTCTTTATTTATGAGTTTCATTATGATCCTCTCCATGGCTTTGCAGATAAGGCTTGTCAAGCTAATGGGGCGGTAATTTCCAGGGTCTGTGGAGGCACCGCCTTATGAAGTGGGACCACAGTCGCGTGCGCCACTCCTTGGAGTGCGTATCCTGAGGTGAGGCTAAGATTAAACAGCTGTCCTAACTGTGGGTTTAATTCCTCGTTGAGTTCATGAAGCACACAGCCGGGGACACCATCCGGTCCCATGGATGCTGTGTTTTGCCTTAGTGAGGCAGTTCTCACCTGGGCGTTGGAGATGTTTGGGGGCTACAATCCTCTGGCATAGATATCTCTCCTTTTGGGCCGGAGGGGGAGAAGTTTGCACTGAACCTGTCAGCCAGTATGTTGGCAATGTGTGTAGGTTCAGTAATTTTCACATCATTTTGAACTAATTCTGAGCATATCTGGGAGTTTCCTCCTAGGTTTCTAACATAGCTAAAGAAGGCCTTATGATTCTCTTTAGAGTCCTTGGCGATTTTTCTTTCAAAATTTGCCTTGGATGATTTTATGAGAGCTCTTAGTTTTTTACTTATAATGATCAAAGGTGTCTTACCTTTCAAGGATTTTGCTCTATCTTGTAGTAGCTTCCTCCTTTTGTTGTAGAGCTTGTTTATGGCTGGGGTCCACCAGACTGGACGCTTGCCTTTGGTACAGAGAGTCTTAGTTTTGTTTGGGATTGCCTGATCCATGCAGTCCTGTAGGTGCTGGTAGAAGGCATTTGTAAGTGATTCAGCGGTTTGAGTAATGTTTACCACTGGCTCAGGGGCCTTAAAGGAGACCACACTAGTTTTAGAAGTGTGAAATCGGCTTTTGAGAAGTTTTTCACTGTGGTCTTTTTTGTTTCAGGTGGGGCGGGATGAGGACCTCCAGCGAGATTAGTTTATGATCTGATCTCACCAGTGAGGGGTATACTTCGGTGTTGAACATTTTGATCCCATGTTCGTGATGATGAGATCAAGTATGTTTTCTCCTCTTGTGGGGATGGTGACTAGTTGTTCCATGGCATTTGAGTTTATGAACTCCAGGAATCTTTGGGTTAGAGTGTTCGGGCTTGAGTAGTGTTCCCAGTCTATATTAGGGTAGTTGAAGTCACCTAGTATGATGGTGTTTGGAGATACATTTATCCCTCCAATGTTTTCAGGAAGGCCATGTGAGGTTCCTGAGTTTGAGAGGGTGGCCTGTAACATGCTACAAATTGCAGAGCAGTCTTGCCTATGGTTAATTGCACCTGGATGGTCTCCGATGCATCATGCGTTGCCACCAACCTTGAGGTGTGGGTGTCCTTTATGAATATGGACACCCCCCCTCCTTTCTTGGTGTTGTCCGGATTTTGGGGCCGGAACGCATGATATGAGGTGAAACCTGTTAGTGCTGGGGTGCTCTCAGGAGCCTTGAACCAGGTTTCTGTCACAGCACAGACATCGATGTTCTCCATATTGAGAAGGGCCTCGAGTGCGTGCATCTTGAGATTGAGACTTCTGGCATTGAGCAGCATTACCCTTAGTTTTTTCCTTTTGGTGTTCTAGGGTGGTAGGTTTAGAATTTGAGCCTTGCCTAAAAAGGCACTATGGGAGTGGCAAGAGCCTTTGCCAATATCCGAAGCCCAGGGTGACAGGTGCAAGCCGTCCCTTGCGAAGCAGCGTGGCTTGTCCAGCATGTCATCCCAGGCAGACAGACATTGGATCCCCTTTGAATGACACCAGAATTTAAGCCAATTATTAAAGCTGATCATCTTATCACTGTATTGTGGCATCATTCTAGGTGAAGGTAGGATACTGCTCAAGGTCAGGGTCATACCTGCCTGGGCTACATAATCAGAGAGCTCCTCGATGTCCCTTTTCATGTAGTCCAAGGAGGTACGTCTCAGGTCATTGACACCAGCGTGGACAATGACTGAGTCGTACTTGTACCTGCTGTTGAGAGACCTGAGTGCTTGCATTATGTGGCGGATTCTAGCGCCTGACAGGCAGCTTACTGTGACCTTCTCTTTACTCAGTCTGGTGAGCGGGACGTCAGTGTGTCTGACTATGGAATCACCAATGACAAGTGTGTCTGGCATTTTGTTTGGCCTTAAGGGCTGTGACTGTTTGACACTCTGACTGTGTGGTCTATGTGTTGCATGTGTTGGGTCATGAGGTGGTAGTTGTTTGGGTGTCTGCTTTGGTGGCCTCTGCTGTTTTGGTAAATTTTTGATCAGAGCCTCCGAGTATGTCTTTGTGTGAGTATGTGTATAATTTGAAGTTGTGATGGTACCATGTGTGACTGGGTATGTATTGTGTGTGGTTACCTTCTCCTCCTGTCTGGTCTTGCCAGTCCTATGTTGAGAGAGCTCAGCCTCCAGTTTGGCCGTATAGTTGCATCTCTCGCATGTATTTGTGTTTTGTGGGAGAAGGAGAGGATTGTCTGTGTACATGAGGCAGTTGTAACATTGCCTCAATATTCCCAGGTTCACCAGATGAGCTGGAGAGGACACTAGCAACTGATCCCTCGACATACTAGAAGTAGTAGATAAAGAGACTTTCAAAGGACTCCGGGGGAAGTGGGTTTTAGGCTGGTGGGGTACTATCTATAATAAGAGTGCTTTATCAAGGTGCAAGTACTGTAGGAGTAAGTGCTAGGCTTTACAGATAGAGAATAGTCTACTTGGGAATCAAGTAGAGATGAACTTTTCAGTTATAGGATATGCTGGTTAGATCAGCAGTACAGCTCGAGGAAGGTAGTTTTAAGGGAAAATTGGAAGAGTGGAATTTAGATGGCCCAAATAGTTTAACCTTGTTTAACCGCCGCTGCTCTTGTGTGCAACAGTGGTAACTCCGCGCTAAATCGCGCTTACGCACGTTTAGCGTGTTTTATAGCAGGGGGCTGAAGGGAGCTAGGAATTGGCCCAAAACGACCAATGGACTACTAGTTTCTGGCTGAAACTTCACCAAATCAGACAAAAAGGCCGCTCAGTGCTTCCCACTCCCACTGGTAAGCAAAGAAACTTCCCTCCTTCCTAATAAGGCAATGGATCAGTAACAGGAACTAAAAACAAAGCCCAGGGTCCAGCCCAGTCATTTGAACCTTGCGTAAAAATGGCACTATAGGGGTGGCAAGAGCCTTAGCCAGTATCCAGAATCCCAAGGGTGACAGAAGCAGGCCATCTCTGGCAAAGCATCATGGTTTGTCGATCATGTCATCCCAGGCAGACAGATACTGGAGTCTCTTAGAATGACACCAGAAGCTTAGCCGATTGTTGAAGTCAATTATTTTGACCTTGTACTGTGATATAATTCGCGGTGGTGGTGCTGCAGTAGCATTGTCGCCTCACAGTCAGATGCTGTCCGGTTCGATTTTCAGCTAGACCGTCTTCTGCATGGAGACATGCATGAATGGGCATACCTTCGTTGAAGGTTGTGCGTCAGGGCTGGTAACTCAGCACATAAAAATCAACTACCAATCATTTGCGGACCGGAGTTCCGCTATGGCGACCCCTAACTGGGAAAAGCCGAAAGACACAACAACAACTGTGATATCATTCTGAGTGATGGCAGGATGCTACTCAGGGCTAGGGTCATACCTGCCTGGGCTACAAGATGGGACTGCTCCTCCATGTCTCTTTTCATGTAGTCCAGCGAGGTATGTCTCAGGTCATTCACTCCAACATGGACAACGACAGAGTCATATTTGTACTTGTTGTGGAGTAACCTGAGTGTGTGCATTATGTGGCAGATCCTGGCACACAGCAGGCAGCTGACAGTAACTTTCTTCTTTTTTAGCCTGGTGAGTGGAACATCAGTGTGCCTGACTATAGAATAACCTATGACTAGAGTGTTGGGTACGTTGTTATGCCTTATGGGCTGTGGTTGAGTGGCACACCGAGTTTGTGGGCTATGTGTCATTTAGGTTGTGTTGAGGGGTGGAGGTTGCTTGCGTTTCTGCTTTGGAATTCCTGGTATCTTTCAGTATGTATATGCATTTGTCTTTGCCTCTCAATAGCTTTTGTTCCAGATTTCATTTCTTTAAAAGAAAAAAGGTCTTCATTCATCTGCTGTCTGTCCTCCAGAGTCCCTGCTCTCAACATTAAGATCCACCAACACTCTCTGAATGGAATGAATTTAGCTTCCCTTTAAATAGCATTAAATACTTTGTTAAGTAAATATTTGTTTGTTTATGTCTTTCGGCTTTTCCCAGTTAGGGGTCGCCATAGCGGATCTCCGGTCCGCTAATGATTGGTAGTAGATTTTTCCGTACTGGGTTACCATCCTTGATGCACAACCTTCAATGAAGGCACGCGCCCCATTCACGTATGCCTACAAACAGAAGATGCTCTAGCTGAGAATCGAACGGGACAACATTTTGCTATGAGGCAACAATGCTACCGCAGCACCACCACCACAGTCACTTTGTTAAGTAAATATACTCTACCTAATTTAGGAAAGCTTATCTGTCCTTGTAAGTTGTAAAACACCATTTGTATTTTAAAAAAATTGCCAACATCTGTGTGGTTAATACTATAATACACCATTTGTATTTAAAAAATTGCCAACATCTGTGTGGTTAATACTATAAAAGTTCATGCCTGTTCTTACCTTATATACTTAAACATCTATTCTTTATTACAGCACTGCTATTGGCATACTATGGACACTCAATATAGCATTTAAAATATTAATATTTATTTGGACACTTTACTTAGTGAGGACTCCCACACTGTGCAGTAGTTGATTTCCACAACTGGAAACAATTGTTTCATTTCCATTCAGTGTCCTGTATGTCCTCTGTAGGCCAGTGGCATCATGCTGGGTTGAGCCAAGCTAATGTAATACTTTAATGGCTATAGACTGTTTAGTGCAGTTCTTTGCTTTCCATGGTCTTTCTGGTATTCTATTAATCCTTGTAATTGGGCCACTAAGTCAGAAATGCTGTTCAGCCTTTTAAAATCTCTGAAACTCCAACTGTTTCACTAGATTTGAGGGCTAATGCAGTGTGGCTGTGGTATGTACATTCTGATTCCCCTATTATCCCTGTTTCTTTATTACTTCCTGGGCAGACTTTTTGTGAGTGACATTATGCAAGATATCAAATTAGCAATGTCTCCTGCAGTGGTTTGAATATGGTGTTGAATCAGGTTCTCTACTAAATGGCTGAGAAAGCACTTATTTACATCTTAAAAGAAAATCTTATATATTTTTATGTGGCATTGTCTACCTGAAATACATGAGTTGAGGTTGGTTTTCTTTTTTTGCTAGAGTTACTAGGCTGCCAAACTAGCAGCCCAAGTCTGCACTTCCTTGACCATTGCTGTTCTGTATATATGCTGCTATTCTTTTACTAGCCAGTTCTACATAGTTTTCCTCACGTACCTTTTCTATTGTTTCAGCTAAAACCTGCCATTTAGCCAACATTTTGTTTTCTCCTGAGGAGACAAAAACTAATACCAGGTCCCCGGTTTTAAACTTCCAGTTCTTTGCATATCTAGTATATTCACCCTATTATTTAGCTTGGGCTGTTTCCATGTTTTCTCAAATCATGAGTATAATCACTTTCAGCATATACTATATTGTAGCACAGTGCCTTATAAATTGAACTCTGTTATGGCTTAAAGCACTTCTTTGTGGCAAACATGTGGTATGGTATTAACTAGCCTCTCTTTTGCCATCCTTGCAATTACATTTTCAAATGTGGACTTTAATGCTGAGTTTAAATACCTCACTAATCCATTCAGCTGGAATTGGTGCATTCGTGTTTTTAAGTGCTTGACCTTCATGAACTGGAATAGTTGGTGCATTATTCTAAATATAAATGGAGTCCCCTAGGTAGTGAACACTTCATTGGGTACCACAATTCTAGAAATGAATAGAACTAACCCCTCGCCCATAACTTTAACATTTTCCTTGCATAGTAAGATAGTATTACTCTACCAGTTTACAAAGTCAAAAATAACTAAATTATACCCTTTGCTGGATTTTAATAATGTTTCAAAATGTCCATAACAACAAATTCAAATGTCACATCTATCACAGGTATCAGAATCAAAGGATTTTTTTAAATGTAGGTGGGGTATGTATGCTAGCAATCAGAGCATCCATCACAGACATTCTAAACATCTTTCATAATTCCTGGCCTATGAATTCTTGTTAGCAACCTTACCTTAATCTTATCACACTTATATGAATTCTTCCTGCATGGCTATGTGCTTATCTCATCACTAGATTTTTGAAAGTTTTAGGAACAAACAGTTTGTGTATTACTTCCTTTGTTTTCTTACTTATCTTGTATAGCAAATCATTTTGTAAGCCACGGTTATTGTAATATGTAAGTGCATCTTCAGCTTCTTCTACTACAAGTCTAGCTATAGCATCCTTTGTTCTACATCTTCTCAATGTGCTTTTGAAATTTTAAGTAGCATATCTGGAGGTCAATAAATTCTGGATTTCCTTATAATCATCCTCTTATGAGGTAGAAGATACTGGTACCTTTCCTACTAACACAGGTACTGGGAACTTGCATAAATTATCCTAGAAAAGACAACTCATACCAGTATTTTAGTGTCATTATCAGTCCATTATTTAGTTTTCCTTGTTCCCTTTCTTTATTATCTTAATACATGAAACACCCTTCCTTTTTAGTGCTAAATCTATTTTGACTATCATTATGAATCTATTTAAAGTTGTTTTGCTGTGTATTCTATATTTCCATTTTCTATCCATTATGTTGATTTTCCTCGATTTCAGGGTGAATGAAGACCAGCATCTGATTTTATTTTTCTTTTTTGGTTGCTCTCCCACTGAAAAAGGTAGGTAAAGGGGGGCGTGGCCAAGGATGAACACAGGATAGCAGCAGATTTCTTCAGCTCCACCAACATAACTACACTGACAAGAAATAATTACTTTAAAATTCAACTAATGTAATAATTTTCTTTCTAAAAATGTTTGGAATACTAGTATCTTGAATAATATCTAAAAAAGAAAGAAAATTTAAATAAATTTCCTGTCAGAAATCTTCTTGGAAATTTCTCTTTCATCACCTCTGTTCAGAATGAGTTCCAGTAAGGCTAACAGTCAGGATTCCAGCATCAAGAAAGAGCTTCAGTCTTTACTATTAACTATTCAGCAACTAACAACTAAAATGGACAGACTGGATGTTAAAATTGATAACTTTATAGAAAAAAACACAAAACAAATGGATTTGTTACATCAAGACTTACAACATCAGAAAGCCCAGATTACAGGTATAGAAGAGACTCTTAATGATATGGACAACAGAATTCAGGAAGAAGAAATTAACATTGAATTTTTATTGAAACAGAACAAACACCTTCAATCCAAAATAGATGACCTTGAAAACAGATCCAGACGCAATAATATAAGGATTTTTGGACTGCCAGAAAATATAGAAGGTAACAACATTACTTCCTTTTTAAATACTTGGCTTCCCAAAACTTTAGATCTGTCAGAAGCATTTTCATTTGGTATTGAAAGAGCCCATAGGTCTTTATCTAATTCTAATACAAATAAAAAGTATCCTAGATCAGTTATTGTAAGATTTTTATCATCTTATGACAAGGAGATGGTATTAAAGGCTGCATGGGCTAAAGCTACTATAAAAATTAATGAGGCAACTGTGCGTTTTGACAATGACTATTCTTCCTTGGTAATAACAAAAAGAAAAGTTTTTTTGCCATTAATAAGAGAGCTTAAGAAAGCACAGTTCAAAACTCATCTTCTATTTCCTTCCAAACTAAAAATCTTTTTACCAGATGGCCCTAGAATTTTTGAAGACTTGGACTCTGCTTTGCTGTATATTAAAAAAAATAAAATATTAGATAAAATAGAATATATGGAATGGGCTAGCCCTTCGTTAAAGAGGATGGCAACAGGAACTTCTTGGAAGACTTCAGAGAAGCAAAAAAGACTAAAAAACAAATGATATGTTCTATATTTCTTTGAACTCTTTAATTGCAGTTACTACATTTTCAAGAAAGCCACAAATAACTTAAGGATTTATTCAAAGTTACTTTTTTGTGTGCAAAGAACTTATTTTGTTTTATAAATAATCAATCTTTCTGAGGAACAAATAACCTGTTATGAATCAACTTGTTTCTCTTTGTGATAAAGAGACCTAAGGTTAGTAATTTGATACATTTCCTTTCTCTTCTTGTTTTAAATAATGGCATTCTCTTTAAACTATACATTCAGTGAGGGGTGGGGGAGGGCAGGGAGAGAGGTTTGATGGAAAATATGAAATAAGGGGAAAAATAATTTATTAGTTTTTTAAAATTATTTATGCTGTTTAAATACTGTTGCTAAATATTATACCATGACTTAATTACTTAATATATGATTTCAAATAATATGTCATGATATAATTGCAGTTAACTAGAACTAAAGTATTGAAAGTAATATGTTTCATGCTCCACTTTATTAAAACAAACAGCAAGTAATATATCTTTGTAAAACAAACAGCAAGTAATATATCTTTGTAGATACTCTTTGTAGGTCCTTTTTTTTCTCTCTCTCTCTCTTATCTATAAAATTATATGCTTCTGATAATACTGATATGTGTATGTAATAAGATCTGTATGAGAAAATGAAATGGGGCATATAAAAATAAGTTGTGTTTATGTTAAACAACTGTAGGCTTAGTTTCACTGTCATAGAGACTGTAATGACTTGTAAAATGCTTTGAGAAGGTTTTGCACTGTTTAGATTCATTTGTATTATAAAATGAATGTCAGTCACTTGCTTTTACTAAAATTCCCGCCAGAATGTTATGGGAGACAATCTGGGATGTGGGTTTCCTCGTGAGTAGTGTCCTCGAGTCGTTTTAAAAGCTTCAACACTCAGAATACACGCAGAGACGCTGAAAGCAGCCATTTTGAACTTTGACCCCTGATTTCACACTGACACATCGCAGATCCAAGAAGTAAACTGTTTCAGGAAGTAGAACTGCTGTAAATGCGACTTTGTGATAAAAAACGAATTTTATGACACCTAAATGTGAGTTTTTCTTTATAATAACTTACTTATTTAAGATGTCATTTATAAAATATAAAAGTTAAAATGATTTTAAATGACTTAATATGACATAGTAAACTAATGAGATATTTTAGAAGGCATAGAAGGTAAAACACGTGTACACTTGTTTTTGAAAGCTTATATGACTGCAGCACTTTAATGTATATAATTGCTTATGATTTAAACATATGTAATGTTATAAATCATTTGCCTTGACTAACAGACAAGTACATGTATCATTATGATTATATTTTAGAAGAAATTGTCATGTGACATATTTTAAAGCTGCAGTTTAGATATATAAAAAAGAGATGGCTTTCATCACAATGATTTATGTATAACTAGGAATCAACATTGCTGTGCAGTATGTTCTTTTAACTTATGCATGAGAATAAATATTTATTTAGTTGGCAATAATAAATATGAGAAGGAAGTTTTTGGTGCAAGTAACTTAAAGTTTTAAGAGCTTTTAGCTGTATTACTATGGCAGAAAGTGGGAATACCCTATTATAAGTAATGTCTGAACTATAATAGCCTAGGATAATATATGTTATTGAATTCAAATGAACATAAACAAATAATAAGAACTTATTCTTACAAACTTTTATTAAACTACCATATAGATATTCCCCCCTTTTTTTTTTCTCTCTCTCTCTTCTTTGCTCCCTTTATCAAGATTGTTAGAATGCTATTTTGATTATGAGTGTATTATACAGAATAGATGTACATAGTAATATTAGTTGTTTCTAAATGTTTTATATGTTTATATGAAGCTGTTATAAAAATTGTTTAGCTTTTTTATAATAGATAATCAAGTTAAATGAGGTTAACTTTAGTTAATAATAGTTAGTATTGAATTAATTTGGTGGCAGCTGAAGTACTGCTGCTTAGGATAGGGGGATAACTTGAGTGGTATTTGCTACTCGAAGATGGAGTTTTCAACTCCAGGCTGGGTGCACTGTTTAATCCAAACATTATTTTCACCTGATTATTGTTGTATGTATATAGTTTTGACATCCACATCACATTTTATAAACTCATTGTCACTACAAATAAAAGTAAAACTTACACAAAATTCCATACGATTTTCATTAAATACAGCTATAATTAATGGAACTCCTAAAGGAGGAGACATAGTAATACTTATTTTGTTAATTATTATTCTGATTATATGTTTTATGTGTTCATAGAAGTTAAATGGTATCTCTAAAAGGAATTTCTTTAAACATTAATGGATTGAATAACCCATGTAAAAGGGCAAGTTTAATGAGATATATTAATTTGCACAGAGCCAACTTAATATTCCTTCAAGAAACACATCTCCTGAAAAAGGATATAGATAAATTAGCCACTAATAAATATACAGTCTTGGTTAGCTCAGAACACACACAGAAAAAAAGAGGAGTGGCTATCTTATGGAACAAAAATATGCCCATACCTAAAACTATTAAGTCTTATAAAGATGATAAAGGAATGTTTTGTATGGTTACAATACAGATTATGGGAAAGTATATACATTAATCAATGTATATTGGATACCAGGAATTGGCACTAATACAGTGAAACACCATCTCAATAAGATTATATCATTTTCTATAGGAGATATTATTTTAGCAGGTGACTTTAATTGTATCCTACATGAAAAAGATACTACTACTACAGGAAAGAGGAAAATTACATCTAATGCAAAACATTTAAAGGATTTTATTAATGTATATCATTTGAATGATATTAATAATCAGATAGATTCTAAATCATTACCATATATTTTTTTTTCTAACAGATATAAAACTTATTCAAGAATAGATAGAGTATTTATTTCTAACCAAATGGTAACAGACTTAATTAATTCCAAAATCATTTCATGTCCTATATCAGATCATAATTCAATTGTCTTTGAATTCATGGTAAAGAGTACTTATAATGTCCAGATCAAAAGAATACCAGCATACTTAACTCAACTAAAGGACTATAAAGATTATATACTTACAGAGGTGCAACATTTCTTAGACTTAAACACTACACCTGATGTCTCCATTGTTTACATTTGGGATGCTTTAAAATCATATTTGTATGGACAAAGTCGAAGATGGTATAATAATAAAAGGAAATCCTGGGACAAAGAATTACTAGATATTCAAAGCAAATTAGACTCATATAAACATAATAATAAAGAAAATATTATGGACAAAAAAGTCATTGAGGAAATAAATAAATTAAATGAGAAATACAAAGAAATTTTAACTCATAAAGTCAAAATAACATTAGAGAAATATAAGTTTTTGTCTTACTCAATAAGTCCCAAATACTTACATAGACTTAAAAATAAAACAAAAAGGCTGAATAAACAAAATCATATCAAAGAAATTTTCTCTCCAGGGAAAAAGTAGAATGTTTCTAGTTTACCAGAAATAGTAGATGAATTTAGAAATCCCTTTCATAAAATTAATCACAATAACATTAACATGGATTCTAAAGATAAAATAAAGAAATTTATAACTACAAACATGAGCAAAAAACTTAATAAACAGCAGACTAAATTAATAGATAAAGATATTTCATATACAGAGGTTATTACACAAATAAACAGACTTAAATCAAACAAAGCACCAGGTAATGATGGTATTATACCAGAGATTTATAAAATTCTTCCTAAAAGTACTTACTCATTAATACATAGGGTTTTTATTTCAGCTCAAAATGAGTTAACAACTCCCCCATCCTGGCAATACACATTTATTTCACCAATTTTAAAACCCAATAAAGACCCAACCAGATGCACTTCATATAGACCTATTTCATTACTTAATGTTGACTATAAAATGTTTATGAGTTTTTTTGCTGACAGATTAAAGACAATCATTCCAGGTATAATAGATATAGATCAGACAGGCTTTATTATAAATAGAAATACTTTTGACAATATAAGAAGAACTTTAACATTAATTGATTATGCAAACAGGAAAAAGAAAGACTTAACACTTATTAGCCTTGATATAAGTTCAGCATTTGACTCAGTAAGTTGGGACTACTTGTTTATCTTATTGAAGTGTACAAATTTCTCTGATGCATTTGTGAATCTAATTGAACATCTATATAAAGGAGCATTGGCTTACATTAAGATAGGAACATATGTCTCACAAAAAATACCCATATTAAAAGGTACAAAACAAGGGTGTCCACTCTCTCCACTATTATTTACTTTAATAATGGAGCCTTGGGCTAATTTGATTAGAAACAGCATTGATATAGTAGGATTTGATATAGATGAAAATACAATATCTAAAATTCAACTTTTTGCAGATGATATTCTAATTACATCAGCAGGAACTAACTCTTCTATGCAGTCATTATTTGATAAAATGACAGATTTTAAAAATATCTCTGGTTTGATATTTAATGAAGAAAAAACTAAAATGTTACCTATATACACACGAAAAAATGTCCTCACTAATGATTTTCACAAATATATACCCAACTCAGGTCAGATAACGTACTTAGGTATAATATTAACTAAAGATATTAAATCTATTATACATAATAATTATAGTAACTGTCTTCATAATATACAAAATCTTTTCAATAGTTGGAACAATATTTTTTTTTTACCATGGAAGAGAGACTCACAATTATTAAAATGATAATATTCCCTAAGATATTATATTTAATACAATCAATAATACTCCCACCTACAAAAATAATTATTAAGAAATTGAATTCACTAATGTTAAATTTCTTATGGGCACCTAATAGACCTAGGATTGCATTAAAGAAACATACTAATAGCTGGTCTCAAGGGGGCATTTAATTTCCAGATTTTAATTTATATACTATCTCTTCTATTATAAAAGTTATTACTTTGTTAATAGATCAGTCATACGTTGCAAAATGGAAGGATTATTGGGAACTAATTAGCATTCACTTCATGAAAATCTCCTTAATACATAAATATACTTTTGTAAATAACCCCATGTTATGGTTATTGAAGGAATTTTGTACTTCATCTATTACACCAAAATATCTAGCTAGTTACCCATTAAATATTATTATTAGATATCGTGATTTTATATTTATGCATCCTACGTATAAGGAATGGAATTTTATCCTATTCCCTATAATGTATACACAAGGTATTCTCTTATCAACCACCTCTGAAAGAATTCTTTTGGTCACAGAGAATGATTTAAAGTATTGGTATCAGTTGCTGTCTGACAGCAAAGTAAAAAATTTAGACTTTTTAAAGCAAGAATTTGATTTGAGAGAAACATGTTGGTTAGAAATTCAGACTTTTAGACAACATCTTATTAATAAACTTGATTTAATGTCTTTAACAGTTAAAGAATCTGTCCCAATTCTGATTGATTACTTGATATTAAATTTACAACATAGGGTTTCTGATAAAGGTAAGCTCTCACACATACATAAAATTATTAGAGAAGAAACTCATTACAGTTCAGATACTTATTGGAATTATTTTATTTCTATTAATGGTGAATCACCAAAACAACAAGATAAACAATATATATTGGAATCTGCTTATAAAACTACTTCTTCCATTACTTGGAGACTTTTTACTTGGAAATTTTTACATAGATCTTTCTATACACCTTTAATGATGAATAAAATAAATAATAAAGACAACTTATGTAAGAGATGTAATGTAGAAATAAATGCTGATTGGGCACATATGTTTTATGACTGTATAAAATTGAAGGAATATTGGATGTTAATCAATGATTTTTTGCAGGCTCTTTTCACAGATAATTTCATTGTCTCTAAATCACTTATATTATTTAACACTCCTGTTCCTAAAAGTGTTAAAAAAGTTAAACTTCCCTTGTTATGGTCTATTCTAGCAGTGGCTAGAAAAATAATAACCAGAAGCTGGATTTCAGATACTCCTCCTTCATTTAATGAATTTAAAAATGTTATGACAGAAGTGTGTCATATGGAATTAATGACAATAAAGTCAAGAACTACTAGAAAAACGTCTTACTATACTATATGGGATACTTTACAAAACCTGTTAAAAAATCTTAGTTTCATTAGTAAGACATTACAGTTTAATCAATTGATTTGATTTGTAGTGGATGTCTCTGTAAATATTTTGGTTGTTTTATTAAATGTAATAACTATTTACATTTTAATTGCTTGTATAAGATTGTTATGATATTTATTTTGTATGTTAAAAACAATAAACTTGTTTAAAAAAAAAAGGTAGGCAAAAACGCAGTTTATTTTCAGTGTGATATTTTTTTTCTTACTTATTGATCATTGTTGCAAAGAGTCTTCCCTTATTTTAGTTCTTCTGCTTTACATTTACAGAAGTAGGTTTTGAACTTTGTTAAGACACTATTTCTTCCTCTTTCACCAGTCTGGTTAAATCTTTCTAACTGGTAACTACTGTCTCCTAGCACTTACTTACTGCTTAGAATTATTTATTTATACGACTATTTTATCTTTGTAAAAGTCTAGATTTTGCCTTTGGTTGTGAAGTTTTCATACTTTCTAATGTTGATTCCTCAGAATCAATGAGTGATCCTGTATCTTTAGTTCTGATAATCACTCCTACTCTCTGCTTTGCAACATATTCAGGCTGCAGTATTTTGTTGTATAAGTTCATTTCTTCTGCTTGTTCTATTCTTATAGGTCATCCACAATAGATTCATGTTGATATATATATATATATATATATTTTTTTTTTTTTTTTTTTTTTTAATGTATAGGTTCATGATATCTCTGTACCCTTAGTCAGAATTTGTCTTTATGGCTGTCTAATGCTATACTCAAAGGTAACAAGACATGCCCCTAGGTCATCCTCCCTGGTTAATCCATTTAGAGGTAGAACATCTTGTAGTTATTGATTTGACTACTGCAGCAGTGATGGCCCATAGTAACTGTTCTATGGTTGTTATTCTGGCAAATGGAACAATACCATATGCACTCAAAATGCATGAAGCAGACCTCCAGCACACACCACAGTACTGTCTGTCTAACATTTGGAAAATACTGTGTTTTCTCAATGTGGAGAAAATTCTGTTCAAATTAGGTAATTAGGTATTGTAAGCAGCAAAAGTACAGTCAAAGGATATTAATATGAACTTGTACGGTAAAATATGCCCACTACAGTCCATTAACATGAAACATTTAAAGCAGCAGAGACACCAGTCTTTGAAAAGGCAGCATAGTTTATTGTAACACAAAATAAAAATATAGCTTCCTCTTAAAACAGAGGTCATGTGGTCTAATAAAATCTCACAGCAAGTACCTTCAGTATAGTCCAATATAGGTCAGATGCAATCTATTTCTGCAGGTTTCTTTGTCTCTATGAGCCTTTTAGTAGCTTTTTCTTTTGGATTCTTATAACAGAAACAGTCCCCAGATTCCTTTTAGTGGTTGTCTTCATGATCTTCATTCACTCTGCTATCCTGACATCAAATACTCCTTTAAGACAGTCATAGAACACTCTCTGAATGGGTTTATTTTAGTCCCTGCTTTAAGAAAGTATTATTTAATTAATCAAATCTACTCTAGCTATTACAGTATTTTTCTCTTTATTGTTAAAGCAGTGTTCCTACGTAAACAGATAGCAACACTTCTCTAATACAACAAAAGTTCCTCTCTGTTCTTACATTTAAATTAAATGTTTAAAACATATACTTATCTAATACAACAAAAGCTCCTTTCTGTTCTTACATTTAAATTAAATGTTTCAAACATATATTTCTTATCAAAGTGAAAAAATTATCTTCTAATCTATATGCATCAGAAAATTATTACTACTCGACCCATGGTAGAATTAACCTCTCCTAAATGAAACAGATATATTTAGCCATTAAGCACTACTACATAGGATCTATACTTATTAAAAATGCATTAATAATAAAAAAGCAGTGCCAAAAGTACAAAAACAGTTAAGAATATCAAAACAGAGCATAGAAAAGAAAGCATTATAAAATATAAAATGATATAAAATATATTAATTATGATTGCTATAACTCTCCATCCTAAAAATATTATCCTTTCTCTCCTTTCCTGCCCTGGTTCCTGGCTGCTGAGGGAAACCAGGGCAGTGCATAAAAAAAAGCATACTAGACATTGGTTTGCCACCAATTCATTACTAAAAGGTAATTTCCCTGACACAATTTATCCACTCTTAGCTGCTGTGGTGGAGCAGGGGGCTAAAACCTTGACCGTGGCCCAGCCAACCTGGGTTCGATTAGTGGCTTGGGCAACTAATGGAATTGCAAGAAAGAGATGGGCATGCCCATATCAAGTGGGAGGATACTTGTAGATGCATATAAAAACAATGTGCATGATGGGTGGGGAAAGGGAAGTGGGCACGCTATAAGAAAAAAATGCCCCCTGAACTAAAGTACAGATGACACAAAGGCAAACAGGAACCTCCAGTAACAGGTGTAAGCACAGCTAAAAAAGCTACAAACACTAACAAATACAATTCAAGCTTTTAAAATCTGTAAACATAGTTCAAAATAGGTCAAAATAACCTGCTCAAAAGGTGTCAAAATGTCAATTCAAAAGATAAAGCACTTTTCATCTTCCATAAGTGAAAAACATCATCAGATACTTTATAAATTCAGTCAACTTCTTTTATACACTCGGCATTTAAAATTATATTATCACTGACATGATTGCTAAGCCTCCAGAATGAATGAGCTGCCATTTAAAGGGCCAATACATTAAACCATGTAAAATATATTTTTGTGTTTAAATAGTAACGAAAAACACCACAATAAAGCAAAGGTGCCTGCACAGTTCCAATAAAAATGTCATAAATTGTAAATGTAAACGAGTACTGTGCAAGACTCACCCAGGCAGTTTTTAAGTTCCAAGCATAAACTATGCTGCAAATGTCTGTTCAGACCAATATTCCAACAGGAGCAGTTTCCTTTCCAAAAAAGCAAGATTGCTTTTAAAACACAAGCATAAACTATGCTACAAATGTCTATTCAGACCAATATTCCAACGACATTTGAAGAAATTGATGTTGTTTAAACTTAAAAACTGCCTGGGTGAGTCTTGCACAGTACTCGTTTACATTTACAATTTATGATATTTTTGTGTTTATTTTAAAACTTGTCGTTGTTACTTATAGGCCCATTATCTATCTTTCTAAAGCTATTAGTTTTAGCTAGCTGGAAATAGAGAAGGATTCATTTAATCCTGGCCAGTAAGCAGCATTCAATTTTAGTTGCCAGTACACTTCAGCATTCTCCAGTCCTAGTGTCCAAGCACCTCCCCTTGCATTTATCACTATCTTTTCCAATACACAAAACTTAAAACAGTGCCCTGTTTTTCTGCCACATGTTTGTATAGAGCACTTGTTTCCTTCACAATTTTTATGTCATGTAGGTGCTCATATATTCTCTCCTTTCATTTTCTTTTGGTTTTACCAACATAGAAACACTTACACAAAGTGCATAGAGCACAGTAAACCACTGACATGTTACTGGAGTTCCTGTTTGCCTTTGTGTCTACTTGGTTTTGACTTCTTTGCTTTGGAGTTGGTAAATCACAGATGAGCTTAGCCCTCATGACACCCTCAGGATCCATGACTAGCTCCAGCAAAAAGGGAGTAAGTCCAGGGGCCATAGAACCAATGTGAATATTGGGTACTGGAAGATGGGCCAGTAACAAGGGGACAAAAATAGTATAAGGAAAACAATTATCTACTCTTCTGTCTTGTTAAACTTGCATTTAATATAAGCTGCCAGGAATTCATTAGCTGCTTTGAAGAGCCCCGGATATCTCTTAGTCACTCATTTATTAGTAAAATATCATTCTCCTGACAAGGCTGTCCTACTGTGCTGCCTTCTGTCTTCTTAAACTTACATTTAGTATACATTGCTTGGAATTCCATTGCTGCATTTCTGTGCATTCCTTTGGCAGATATATTCCTGGTCTGTAGCTCAGAGCTGGATCGTGGTCAAATGGGGCCTTAGGCAGGGCCCCCTACCCCAGTGTTCCCACCCAGCAGCAATCCCAGGGTCCCATTGCATGACTCTTTCTCTCCCAACAGCTACCTTAAAAAGCTTTTCAACACATCAGTGTGCAGACTATTTTCTTCTTTACTTCTAGAATGATTACAGATATTTGGATTTAATTTAAAACTTTCATTTCATTTTTAGTACAAACACTGATTGGTGTTTGCTAAACAAAACAATAGGGTCTCACAATAAAAATACACTGAACAATAATAAACTTCTCTGCCCTTGAATCTCACATTCGCGGAAAGTGCATTGAAACCTACATTCATAGAAAATGCATCTGGACAGTAGTAGATTAGGCGTACCTTTGAGCTATTTTCAAACCAGGGCCCCATTGTGCACATTTTAGGGTCATGCATGAATGCATGTGTTCTTTGATTCACCTCCCTAATTGTATTCAATTAAATTCCTTGTTTAATATAGCACCCCCTGTTGAGTGGGTTTTAAATTTGTAGTTTTGATCATTTTTCCAGTAAGCAGTGAAACAAAATGTATGAACCAATAATGGCAAAACTACCTATTTTAGAACATTTCAACCATAAAAGGCCACTCAGACCACTGTAATTATAATTTACCAATATCAGCCAGTATGTGCAATCTCTCCAGAAGTAAAAGGCATCTGAATAATTTCCATTAAAGATGACTGTAACTAATGAAGAGGTTACTGCTGGCAAACAACTTTGCATTTCAGAACTTTACCTATAAATTCAGTGTCTGCTGCTCATGAAGAATACATTTTCCATGTTAGAGAAAAAAAAATGGTGTGCTGGTGACATGCAGTAGGGAATGCTGACAAACTCAAAATAGGGTCATAGTTACTAGACATCTCAGCCCCCCCCAACCTTATGTTGTACAGTAGCATCAGCAGTTGATCTACCCATCGTGGGAACAGAACTCACAGCCTTCTGCACCAAATGATTTGTGCTACCTGTTGCACCACTGACATTAAACAACACAAGTAAGAAACTCTGACTGGTACAGGGATTCAGTAATCCTCAGTGATTTACAAAAACAAAACATAAATAAATAAAATGAAAGGAGTCCTGGCAGCTGGTGTGGAGGTTTAGGGCACTTGCTTGCCATTAATTAAGGTTTAGGACTTGACTCTGAGGAAAGTCACTTAACTAGACACACACAAAATAAAGAATTGCAGGGATTAGTTGTTATCCTTAAAGAAAGAAAGATTGCACCCACCATCCATTCTCTGCATTGCCATCTCCTCCAAAAGAAAGATTGCATTCACTGCCAGTGTTCTAAATTTATTTTTTCATCTCCTACTTAAATTTTTATGACATTATCCTTAGGGTTCCGGGCTTGCAGTATGGAAGTCCTTCCACAAGGGCACAATGCTTGCTATATTCAATTCCTAATGCAGGGCTTGCTGTGTGGAAGTTTTACCACAAGGCCCTAATGCTTGTCTTTTTTTCTAACACTAGGCTTGATTTTTTATTTTTTTTTT